>NC_090656.1:254941345-255008845 GCF_040937935.1 Hyperolius riggenbachi
GAATCAATTTTATTGGAATTCCACGTGAAAGACCAATACAAAGTGGTGTACATGTGAGAAGTGGATCGAAAATCATACATCATTCCAAACATTAAAAAAACAAACTGCAAAGTGGGGTGTGCGTAATTATTCAGCCCCCTGAATCAATACTTTGTAGAACCACCTTTTGCTGCAATTACAGCTGCCAGTCTTTTAGGGTAGGTCTCTACCAGCTTTGCACATCTACAGACTGAAATCCTTGCCCATTCTACTTTGCAAAACAGCTCCAGCTCAGTCAGATTAGATGGACAGCGTTTGTGAACAGCAGTTTTCAGATCTTGCCACAGATTCTCGATTGGATTTAGATCTGGACTTTGACTGGGCCATTCTAACACATAGATATGTTTTGTTTTAAACCATTCCATTGTTGCCCTGGCTTTACGTTTAGGGTCGTTGTCCTGCTGGAAGGTGAACCTCCGCCCCAGTCTCAAGTCTTTTGCAGTCTCCAAGAGGTTTTCTCCCAAGTTTGCCCTGTATTTGGCTCCATCCATCTTCCCATCAACTCTGACCAGCTTCCCTGTCCCTGCTGAAGAGATGCACCCCCGAGCATGATGCTGCCACCACCATATTTGACAGTGGGGATGGTGTGTTCAGAGTGATGTGCAGTGTTAGTTTTCCGCCACACATAGCGTTTTGCATTTTGGCCAAAAAGTTCCATTTTGGTCTCATCTGACCAGAGCACCTTCTTCCACATGTTTGCTGTGTCCCCCACATGGCTTGTGGCAAAATGCAAATGGGACTTCTTATGCTTTTCTGTTAACAATGCCTTTCTTCTTGTAACTCTTCCATAAAGGCCAACTTTGTGCAGTGCATGACTAATAGTTGTCCTATGGACAGATTCCCCCACTTGAGCTGTAGATCTCTGCAGCTCGTCCAGAGTCATCATGGGCCTCTTGACTGCATTTCTGATCAGCGCTGTCCTTGTTCGGCCTGTGAGTTTAGGTGGACGGCCTTGTCTTGGTAGGTTTACAGTTGTGCCATACTCCTTCCATTTCTGAATGATCGCTTGAACAGTGCCCCGTGGGATGTTCAAGGCTTTGGAAATCTTTTTGTAGCCTAAGCCTGCTTTAAATTTCTCGATAACTTTATCCCTGACCTGTCTCGTGTGTTCTTTGGACTTCACGGTGTTGTTGCTCCCAATATTCTCTTAGACAACCTCTGAGGCCATCACAGAGCAGCTGTATTTGTACTGACATTAGATTACACACAGGCGCATTCTATTTAGTCATTAGCACGCATCAGGCAAAGTCTATGGGCAACTGACTGCACTCAGACCAAAGGGTGCTGAATAATTACTTTAATTAATTTATTTGTAAAAAATGTTTGGAATCATGTATGATTTCCGTTCCACTTTTCACGTGTACACCACTTTGTATTGGTCTTTCATGTGGAATTCCCAAAAAATTGATGCATGTTTGTGGCAGTAATGTGACAAAATGTGGAAAACTTCAAGGGGGCTGAATACTTTTGCAAACCACTGTACAACCATCAATAAGCGTCTTACGCCTCTCACCTGGAATTTTGGACCACTCTTTCTTTGCTAACTGCTCCAGGTCTCTCTTATTGGAAGGATTGCTGTGTAACCCCGCCTTCCTAGTGATACTGTTAATAATGCAGAATTTCTCCGCAAACCCAGAAAATTTTAACCTCTCAATTACCAGCGCCCCTTAACCACTTTGTCCTCCTGGACGAAGAGCTACGTCCAGGAGGCCATGTGCACTCCCGTGGCGCGCGTGCCCCCGGCCGTGGATCGTTAGCCCAGGAATCAATGAATCGGGCCATGGTGCCCGATCACGGAGTCCTCTCCCCCGCAGAAAAAGCGACAGCTTCTCCTGGAAGCCTTGCTTTTTCTGACACCTACGTCCCTCTAAGCGTACATGTTACGCTTAGAGTGACGTCATGTAAACAAACCTAAGGTTGCCATCTTGTGGCCTAAAAGTAAGACTACATCTACATAAAAAAAACAAAAAAAAAAAAAAAAAGGACTATTTAGACCCCACCCTACCAAAAATACCCAAATAAAATGTTTAATAATAAAAAAAAATAAAAATTACAATAAACATTTTTTTTTTACCTAAAAGGTCTAAACTTTTTAAATATCTATGTAAAGATGAAATATATATATATTTTTTTTTTTTTTTTTTTTTTTTTTTTTTATTATAAGCTTGTAAATAGTGATGGATGCAAAACGGAAAAAAATGCTCTTTTATTTCCAAATAAAATATTGTTGCCATACATTGTGATAGGGACATAATTTGAACGGTGTAATAACCGGTACAAATGGGCAAATACAATACGTGAGTTTTAATTTTGGAGGCATGTATTTTAAAACTATAATGGCCGAAAACTAAGAAATATTTTTTTTCTGTTTTTTTTCTTATACTTACTGTGAGGGCTGGAACCCACAGGAGCGCTTTTGGCAGCGTTTTGGCAGCGCTGCGATACGCTAGCAGTTTGCCAAAACGCTGGGCTAATGTTAATGGATGGGGCAACTTCCACAGGAGCGTTTGCGTTTCTCAGAAACGCAAACGCAGGACGTGCAGCATTTTGGGAGCGTTAGCGTTTCAATGTAAAGTATTGAACCGCTAGCGGAAACGCTCAGCAAAACCTAAACTGAGCGGTTTTGCTAGCGTTTTGCGGTTCAGCACACTGTAACAAAATGAAAAATAATTCACAGGACCAATCAGGATAAAAACGCAAAACGCTACACAACCGCTGAGGAAAAAAAATAAAATGTTGCAAAACTCGACCAAAAACGCACATGAATCCGCTTGCAAACCGCTCAGACAAAACGCTAGCGGTTGCGTTTTGCGTTTGCTGATTTCAGTGGGTTCCAGGCCTTAAAATGCATTTACAGTAAGGTAGCTCTTAGCAAAATGTACCACCCAAAGAAAGCCCAATTGGTGGCGGAAAAAACAAGATATAGATCAGTTCATTGTGATAAGTAGTGATAAAGTTATAGGCTAATGAATGGGAGGTGAACATTGCTCGTATGCATAAAGTGAAAACGATTGAGGGCTGAGGTAGAGACCGCTGGTACAAGAAACAGCGGAATAACGACAAATAGCCGCACATACCCGCCGCAATCGCCGTCCACATCGGGAACCTGGGCCACCCACTATGACGACAGAGTTCCAGTGAGCCGGTCAGGAGCCACTTTCATTGGCTCCTGGCCCTGCCTATCAATGTAACCCAATGGCAGCACTGAAAAGGCTTGGTGTTTCTTTAACAGTTTCACAGCATCAGAACTTTGTTTTTCTCACCAAAGCCTCATTTTAAGCTGCACAGAAGCTAAGCTCTGCCCCATCAAAGAAAACTGCCTTGGCATTTTTCCCGATACTGTGCAAAGCATGATGGGATTTCTGATGATGTTCTCGTTGCCTAGCAACTGGGAGAGGTGATCAGGACACAGGACAGTTGGAACTGTGCCTCATGCTCAGTCACCAGCTTTCAACCAAAAAGATGGCTGCCTCCATGAAATCACAAACATTTGCCTGTTCTTTTAAAACAGGGTGGGTAAGAGATATTACCTATCTATTTTAACCACTTCAGGACCACAGTGCTAAACCCCCCTAAAGACTAGGCTATTTTTTCCAAAATAGGCCACTGCAACTTTAAAGAGAATCTGTATTGTTAAAATCGCACAAAAGTAAACATACCAGTGCGTTAGGGGACATCTATTACCCTCTGTCACAATTTCGCCGCTCCTCGCCGCATTAAAAGTGGTTAAAAACAGTTTTAAAAAGTTTGTTTATAAACAAACAAAATGGCCACCAAAACAGGAAGCAGGTTGATGTACAGTATGTCCACACATAGAAAATACATTCATACACAAGCAGGCTGTATACACCCTTCCTTTTGAATCTCAAGAGATCATTTGTGTGTTTCTTTCCCCCTTCTGCTCTTATGCACTGAAGTTTCAGGCTGCTCTTTTCTTCCTGCAAACAGCTTTGCCCTTGTCTGTAATTACTCAGTATGTGAAAGCCCAGCCAGCTCAGAGGACGATTTATCCAGCTTGTAAAAGATAAGAGAGAAGAGAGAAGCTGCCCTAATCTAAATAACACACAGGCAGTGTGCATAGAGGGGCCTGGAACGGGGAGTTCATAGCAGAACCACAACACTGAAGAACTTGGCAGCCTTCCAGACACAGGCCGACAAGTCTGACAGGGGAAAGATACATTGATTTATTACAGAGACTGTTATAGTAGAACGTGCTGCAGTAAGCCAGAACACATTAGAATAGCTTTTGGAACTTGTAGGATGATAAAAAACAGGATGCAATTTTTGTTACGGAGTCTCTTTAAGGGCTCGCTGTAGGGCCGCACAACACAGCACACTAGTGATTCCCCCCTCATTTTCTCCCCACGAACAGAGAGCTGTTGGCCGCAATAGCAGCATAGGGGGCGATATTTTGGCTGGGAACGTGAAAAATCACTCGCGTTCCCATGCCTGTCGGGTCCTGACGTCGAAACCGGAAGTGGTCGCCACCGGGGACTGGAGCATCGCAGAGGCACGGCGAGGGCACCGATCGGCTGCAGGGGGCTGAGAGAAGCCCCAGATGAGTAAAACTCATTTTTTTACTAGGCTTAAGGTTCACTTTAAGTGTGGCTATTTTGAAGCCAATCCTGATGTAATTTCCCCTGTTATTCTCCTCTACCTGATTGTCTATGGATTGCCCGCCCTTCACTAGAGAAAGTGCATTATCTAAGCATGAGAAGTATTGGCCAATCAGAGAGGAAGAGAGGTGTGGGAGGGGAAACAGGAGGGAAAGAGGCTTCAGCCAATCAGGCTGCATTAGTTAAGTCTGAGGGGAAGTAGAGAAGCAAAAATGGACAACCCAGCATGCCCTGCAACTTCCTTTTTGTGTACCAAATAAGAGTCAGGTAGACTAAGGAATAATCATTTATAAACAAGAAAATTAAGAGTGGTTTTAACGTTTGGATTGCCTGGTTAGCATCCTTATTACTTGTTTACCAGATAAAAATAAAGAATAGATTTTTTATTTTATGCCTGACAGTTTACGTAGGAAAAAAACTCTGAGATAACATTCAATAAAAGTGTGTTTTCCTCCTTTTTATTACCCATACAGTTACATTTGCTTTTGTGCACAAGTAATATTGTCTGTTTACAAATTACAAGTTCCCAAAGTACAGTTTATCTGCTCTGAGCTGCCATTGCATTTTATTGCATAGCTGCTGTATTTATATTTTAAAATCCAGTGTTCTCCCCAGGCTCTTTTAGCCGGTGCTCCACCCGGCTAGTTTTGGTAAGCACCCGGCTGTCATCGGCTCACCTCCTCCTATGCTGTAAGCAGAAATGTGCAGAGAAGCACCGGCCCTGCATTCTCTCATCTCGTCTCGTCTCACCCGGCTGCTGTTTCATGACACCCGGCTGGAAAAAGAATTCTGGGGTGGACACTGAAATCTATTTAGTGATCACCTCTCAGATCTTTCTGCTTCTCAGTTCAGTACAGCTCAGTTTCAGCACTGTTGCCGTTTACTAAATGTATCTGACAAAAGAATGTAAACAAAAGATAATGTTATCACAGAATTACCCTTGCGTGCGGTGCGCACTATAGCATTAGTGCTAAAGCCGGGCACGGCTTTGGCGTCAAAACCACCTGCTTCGAGGACAGGGAACTTCTTTAGGACCCAGAGGCTTCCCCCTTCAGAGGCGAGCACCCCATAGGAGCACTTTTTTTTGTTACAGGTACACTTTAGGTGATACGCAGACATCTGCACATCTCACAAATCGCCGCCCCCCTCCCGGTTTACTCGGCAGCTATAAAACATTAACATCCTCGGCAGAACTCAACCCATCATCACTGTACACACCATATTCTATAAAATAGATGAAAGGGGTTTCGAGGTGTAACAAGCGTCCGCAGTCTCTCCACTGCGACATCTTCAAAGCGGAGGGTGCTGGGATTTCCTGCGTCTCATTAATAAAAGCCCGGAGATCACACAGGACGTGGGCGCCGCGCTTGCTACGATTATCTAGATCAGTGATGGCTAATCTTGGCACTCCAGCTGTGACAAAACTACAAATCCCATCATGCCTCTGCCTCTCTGAGTTATGCTTAGAGCTGTCAGAGTATTGCAATGCCTCATGGGACTTGTGGTTCCACCACAGCTGGAGTGCCAAGGTTAGACATCACTGATCTAGATAATCAGTCTCCTGCTTTCTTCAGAACATTAAAGTGGGCCTGAACTCTTGCACAGGACAGAGAAAAGCACCCTGTATGTATGTAGAGAGTTTAGCCCAGGTATGGGCAAACTGGGCCCTCCAGCTGTTACGGAACTACAAATCCCACAATGCATTTGCCTTTATGAGTCATGACTGTTGTGTGAGACTCCTGCAATGCATTGTGGGACTTGTAGTTCTGTAACAGCTGGAGGGCAGAGTTTGCCCATGCTTGGTTTAGCCTGTCTAATCGCCCCTCATCTGTCACTAATCACAGCTGTAATTTGATCTCTCAGCTGTGTCAGCTGGCTGCCTCGGCAGAGCAGCTAATTAGTAAACAAGATGTTAACCCTATGTCTGCTTCCAAGAAAGCAGGAAGTAGACACACTGCAGATTTATTTTAGGATCTGTATCAGTTGTAACAAAGAAATGTTTTTCTGTAAAGGTTATTCTGCTGTTGCTTATCTTTTACAGCAGAGAGGAAGTTCAGAGTTTAGGAACGCTTTAAAACGCAGGGAAAGAAGGCCGATTCACAATGCTGACAAAATGCCTGGTACACACCATGCAATTGCCCGTCAGATTTTGGGTCGAATCTATACATTTGATTTACAAAAGGTTTTTTGATTTGCTTTCTTATCAAACCTGTACAAAATTGATCAGAAATCAGATCAGACCTGATGGAAATGATCAACTGGACCCAAAATCGGATGGGAGATTCCATGGCGTGTGCCAGGAATTAGGCACCCCGAGAACGTCAGACGGTCAATGTCAAAAGGCAGGAAAGTAAGGGGACCCAGCAAGAAACAGTTCTCCAACCACAGCGGCCTCTACAGCACAAAGCGTTGTGATTGGCTGAAGAGAGTGGGTGTGGTTTACTACAATCTGAAAACCTAGCAGTTCAAGAGGGTGCTGTCGCGTATAAATTCAAAGGAACGCAAATTGAAAAAAATTGAAAATCTCACCGTGTCTGTGTGGGTTTCCTCTGGGTATTCCAATTTCCTCCCTCATCCAAAAAAACATACCGATAAGTTAATCGGCCCTAGACTACGAAACGCACAAAAGGTGCGTACGCACGCGCTACCAGCGGCAACAACGCTGGGCGGTCTTTTAGCCAGCAGTAGTGCGTGTGTAGGCGCTGTCGGCGGCCGTAGTGCGTGTGTACGCACCTATAGACCTAGGACTATGGTAGGTAATAGATTCTGAGCCCCTGAGGACAGTTTGTGACAAAAGAATATACTCTGTACTG
Organism: Hyperolius riggenbachi; assembly: GCF_040937935.1. Taxonomy (NCBI): domain Eukaryota; kingdom Metazoa; phylum Chordata; class Amphibia; order Anura; family Hyperoliidae; genus Hyperolius; species Hyperolius riggenbachi. Next base: position 254,948,814 of record NC_090656.1, read on the forward strand.
CGCTGTGGAAGATGTTGGCACTATATAAATATTAAATAATAAATTGTATGGCTATTTATACGTGTATAGCCACCTTAAATTTATGGTGTTAAAAAGAAATGAACACACAGCCCTGTAACAATGCAGATACTGCTGGCTGCAGAACGCCGCTCTCCCCGCGCGCCGGCTGCAGAACGCCGCTCTCCCCGCGCGCCGGCTGCAGAACGCCGCTCTCCCCGCGCGCCGGCTGCAGAACGCCGCTCTCCCCGCGCGCCGGCTGCAGAACGCCGCTCTCCCCGCGCGCCGGCTGCAGAACGCCGCTCTCCCCGCGCGCCGGCTGCAGAACGCCGCTCTCCCCGCGCGCCGGCTGCAGAACGCCGCTCTCCCCGCGCGCCGGCTGCAGAACGCCGCTCTCCCCGCGCGCCGGCTGCAGAACGCCGCTCTCCCCGCGCGCCGGCTGCAGAACGCCGCTCTCCCCGCGCGCCGGCTGCAGAACGCCGCTCTCCCCGCGCGCCGGCTGCAGAACGCCGCTCTCCCCGCGCGCCGGCTGCAGAACACCGCTCTCCCCGCGCGCCGGCTGCAGAACGCCGCTCTCCCCGTGCGCTGGCTGCAGAACGCCGCTCTCACCGCGCGCTGGCTGCAGAACGCCGCTCTCCTCGCACGCCGGAATGTGACGTGCATTCTGCTCGGGAAACTCGGGCGCTATGCGTGTGTTCGTCTCGGTGTGACCCGTGTCTGGTGGGTCCGTGTCTCATCCCACCTGCCCTGTAACAATGCGGATACCGCTGGCTGCAGAACGCTTCTCTCTTTGCACGCTGGAATGTGGGCAGCCAAATGGATTCCACACAATAAAAATGCAATTATGCCGGCATGTACATTTCTAGCAATGCTATGAAATATCCCACCTTCTAATCAGAACCATACATGGGCAGGCTCTCACGCCAAACAATTAACCAGCATTGCTCTGCAAAATCATAATGCCTCAAAACGGCAAACACCAGCATAGAGGAGAATAATACTTACAATAGTCTGACTATGTTTATTTCTTTTTAAACAACACAACTTGCCTGGCAGCCCTGCTGGTTTATTTGGCTGCGGCAGTGTCTGAATCACATCAGAAACAAGCATGCAGCTAATGTTATCAGATCTAAAAAAATAAGTATGGCAGCCTCCATACACGGCTATCTCCACATACCCTTTAAGCTAGTGGGGGCAGTTAAGCCTGGTACAGAACCAGAATCTTTATTTCGCCAAGTGCGACCAAAGTCGTACACATGGCATTGGCAATAGAGCAGAGACAGAAATTGACAATAAGACGTTAACAGTGAAAAAGAACACAATAAGACAGGCTGGCAATACACACGAAAATAGTCAGTCAATGCTGTATGGGGTGACGGCTGTGTTAACCCTCCTGGCGGTTTGCAAAAAAATCGCCAGGGGGCAGCAAATCTTTTTTTTTAATTTTTTTTTTTTTTTCATGTAGCGAGACAAAGTCTCGCTACATGATAGCCGCTGCTCAGCGGCATCCCCCCAGCCCCTCCGATCGCCGCCGGTGATCGGAGATCCGGAGATCCCGTTCAAAGAACGGGATCTCCCGGAGGGCTTCCCCCGTCGCCATGGCGACGGGGCGGGATGACGTCACCGACGTCATCGACGTCGTGACGTCAAAGGGGATTCCGATCCACCCCATAGAGCTGCCTGGCACTGATTGGCCAGGCAGCGCACGGGGTCTGGGGGGGGGGGCGGCTGCGGCGCGACGGATAGCGGCGGCGATCGGGCACTGCACGCAGCTAGCAAAGTGCTAGCTGCGTGCAGCAAAAAAAAAATTATGCAAATCGGCCCAGCGGGGCCTGAGCGGTGCCTTCCCGCGGCTTACCCCGAGCTCAGCTCGGGCTTACCGCCAGGAAGGTTAAGCGGGACCGTGCTCCAGCGTGGCATGACCGAAACCAAGCCAAGATAGCCATGCCGACAGCAGTGCAGAAATGGGCGGTGTGACATGACTTGTACTTGTTATACCTTTGTAGGAAGGAAATACAATACAATAACATTTGTAAAGCGCTTTTCTCCCATAGGACTCAAAGCGAAATGCTGTGCAGTAAGTGGGGCTAGAGTACCCCCGAGGGGCTGGAGTTTAGCAGTAGGGCTGCTTGGGGAAAAAAGGTGTCCCTTCGCCTGTTGGTTCTTGGGTGGATGGTTTTATTAGCGTCGGCCTGAAGGAAGGAGCTTGAAGAAACGGCAGCCTGGGTGGGAGGGGTCCTGGGAAATCTTGTTAGCCCTTTTCTTCAATCTAGCAGTAATGAGGAGGTCTAGGGGTGGCAGAGGAGAGCCAATGACCCTTTCCGCTGAGTTGATGACTCTCTGAAGTTTATACCTATCTCTGGCAGTTGCTCCTGCATACCACACGATGATGGCGGAGCAGAGGGTAGCTTCAATCGTGGCAGTGTAGAAGCTGGACAGCAGTTCCTTTGGCATACCAAATTTTTGTGTAGAAAGAATAGTCTCTACTGAGCTTTCTTCTGAATTTTGGAGGTGTTCTGCTGCCCCCACCTTAGGTCGCTAGTCAGTGTTGTTCCAAGGAACCAAACGCTAGATACCCTGGACACTACAGTCTTATTGATGAGGACTGGTCGTGTCGTGGGGGGGAGGGTGTCTCCTGAAGTCCAGGATCAGTTCCACTGTTTTGGCTGCGTTAAGAACGAGGTTGTTGGCCTCACACCATCCACAGATTCTCTCGATCTCACAGACATCCAATTTTGATTCCTCAATGATGATTGGCTAAATCACCATATCCATGTAGTATAAAGCTGGGTACACACAGTACAATTTTCCATCAGATCGACAGATCTATTAGATCATTTCCGACTAGTACGATCGATTTTGGGTACTTCACACAAAATCGATTGGGAACAACTTGGATGTCTACACACGATGCAACTTCTTATCAGAAACCATGGTCAATCTGATGGACAAAAAAATTGTATGGTGTAGATGGGGCTTAAAGCCTCATACACTGTACAATTTTCCAATTCGATTCATTGATTTGATTCAATCTGACATGTCCGATAGGGATTTGATTCAATTTGCCATTGTTTTGCAATAGCAAATTTAATCGAATCCCAATCGGACATGTCAAATTGAATAGAATCAATGAATCGAATTGGACAAAAAAAATTGTATAGTGTAGATGGGGCTTTAGGCTAAGTTTCCACTTGTGCGTTTTTTCCTCAGAATTTTCTCTCAGAAAAGTTGCGTTGATTTTGCAACTAATGTTAGTGAATGGGGCAGTTTCCATTCAATGCGAATTTTCGTACGCGTGAAAAAAATCTGAGGTCTGGTATCATTTTTTCGGACATCACGTACGATTCACGTACAATGCTTTGTATAGGCAATGCAAATTTTTGCGTTATTTGCCTGAAAATTCGCATTAGATCCATGGTTACAGGAAGTTGTCAGCAGTCATCACTAAGCTGTCTAGGCATAACTAGGCAGATCGCGTACAAAAATTTGCATAAAAACGTGTAACATTTACATGCAAATTTTCACCAATCAGAAAAACCTTATATGATTTTTTTGCAGGCGAAAATGTCACGCTACAGTGAAAACGTAGCCTGAGAGTTCACCTACACAGTCTGTTCACAGTATTCAAACTCTGTTGGCCCGCATACTACATGGAGGTGGTATAATTGGTCAGAGACTGGCCAATCAAAATTGGATGTGTGTACCAGGCTTAACCTTCCTGGCGGTAACCCGCCGCGCAGGAGGTTTTCTCAGGCCCTGCTGGGCCGATTTGCTTAATTTTTATTTTTTGCTGCACGCAGCTAGCACTTTGCTAGCTGCGTCAGCACACCGATCGCCGCCGCCCCGTGCTCGATCGCCGCTATCCATCGCGCCGCACTGGCAGCGCTGAGGGGTGGATCGGGACTCCCAATGACGTCGCTGACGTCATCCCGCCCCGTCGCCATGGCGCCCTATCGCAAGGGGGAAGCCCTCCAGGAAATCGACGAAGGCGATCGAAGCGGGCGGGGGGATGCCGCTGAGCAGCGGCTATCATGTAGCGAGCCCTGGGCTCGCTAAGATTTAAAAAAAACAAACAAAACAAAACTTCTGCGCTGCCTCCTGGCGAAATTTATTAGACCGCCAGGAGGGTTAAGGCACAACAGCAACGCTGAGTGTATACATTTAACAAGCGACATGGCCGTCTCCACAATTCTATAGAATTATAAACGACTCTCACAAGTTTTATCCAGGCGTAACAAAGAACGATTCCTCTCTGACAAGGGTTACAAAGTCCACAGAAAGCTGTAAGAGGCTTAGGTTTTACAAACACGACTTCATGTCTCCCAACCCCCTCTTAGATACATATTGGGGGGGGGGAGTTTGGAAATTCCAGAGAAGCTTCAGCCCGCAGGCAGGCTGGGGCACCCCCTATAGGCAGACACGCGCCCTCCTCAGCTCTCCTAGATGCCCCATAATTAGACCCCTCAGGGCTGCCCTATGGAATTCCAATGTATAATCCATTAAGTACACGTCTCTGTTAATAAGGTCACAGTGCAGGCGAGGAGGTGGATGGAGGCCTGAAGAGTCGGACGTTCCCAGGCACGCTCGCATTTTCCTGAGGTTCATTTAGTAACGTATTAAAGAGGTTGGTTAAAGGGTATAGAAACTAAGTTTATGGTATAATAATCAGTAGCTGCCACTGGTAACCCAATCCTTGTATTCCAGTCCACAGCACAGCTCACCCACCTCTGCTATACAAATATCCGGAACACATATCAAAAGGTGAATCTCAGGGAAGCAGCAACTTCAGACGCCGGACCGCAGCGGAACTTTGTGGGGGGGGGGGGGGGGGGCAAACAAATATTTATAGCAGGAAATCTGAGCACCGGCTGCAAACTATATTTCTATAGGCACCTATGTCAGTGCCCAATGGAGCTGCACCATTTTAGGAAAAAATAGAAATTACGATTTTTCTCTCAAAAATTGCGATATTGATTTTTCACAATTTTCTTCAAATCAAGCTTTACCCCTAAATTCACAATGCCCCCAGTATAGTTTAGCCAAGTAGGTGTTTCTAGTATAGTTGCCCCAGTATAGGTTAGCTAGGTAGGTGTCTCCTGTATAGGTAGCCAGTCTAGATGCCACTAGTGAGGACCCATTTCCACTATCGCGAATTCGCATGCGTTTTTCGCATGCAAATTCGAATAGCAATACAAGTGAATGGGCCTGCTTCCACTTGTCAGGATTCCTTTGCGTTTTTCTGTGCAGAAAAAATTCCCATGGCAGAGCCATCAGAATTCGCATACCGCTATGCGAATCGCATACAATGTATTTAATAGGAAATTTGCATGCGGTTTGGGTATGCGAATTTTCATGCGAATTCGCATAGAAACAATGGAAAAATCACACCAGCACTGCCATGGTTAAATTTACATACATCGTAATTCATGCGAATTCGCATGAAAATTCGCATAGAACCGCATGCAAAATTCGCATCTGCATGCAAATTTTTCCCACGACGATTCCCACCGCACAAGTGGAAATGCAGCCTAAAGGTTAGCTAGGTAGTAAAGGATAGCCAGTATAGTTGCCCCCAGTATAGGTTAGTTAGGTAGGTGTCTCCAGTATAGGTAGCCAGTATAGTTGCCCCTAGTAGAAGTTAGCTAAATAGGTGTCTCCAGTATAGTTGCCCCAGCATAGGTTAGCTAGGTAGGTGTCTCCAGTATAGGTAGCCAGTATAGTTGTCCCCAGTATAGGTTAGCTAGGTAGTTGCCTCCAGTAAAGGTAGCCAGTAGAGTTGCCCCCAGTATAGGTTAGCCAGGTAGGTGTCTCCAGTATAGGTAGCCATTATAGTTGCTACTAGTAAAGGTTAGCTAGGTAGGTGTTGCCAGTATATTTGCCCCAATATAGGTTAGCTAGGTAGGTGCCTCTAGTATAGGTAGCCAGGCAGCATAGGAGTAGCAGCGGGGGATAGCGGGCATAGCAACAACTTACCTTCCGGGGTGACACCGGCAGCTTCTATCTTCTTCCTTCTTCCTCTCCCGGCCGTCCATCGCGTTAATATCAGTGCCCCCTGTGATTACTTCCGATTACGTCATCACAGGGGGCGCTGTTATTAATGTGACTGATGATGCCTGGGAGAGGGAGTAGGAAGAAGCTGCGCGGGATTCCGGAAGGTGAGTTGCACTATAATTATACGCGTCGGGTAGCAGCGGGTTGCGGAACAACATAAGCGTAAGGGCTCTTTCACATCAGAGCTTGCGTTGGAGAACGCTCAAAGCATACGTTTTGTTGTATGTGTTTTAATATGCGTTGCACTGCAGTGAGTGTGCATTTTTAATGCGTTTTCAATCCGTTTTCAATGCGTTAGAGTGGGTCCACACTAGACCCAGTTGCAGGACGGACACTGCAGTCCGGATCAGGGGAAGATTAGGGGAAGTACCTCCGTACTGCAAACTGATGAAGGTGCACCAGTTTTGCATCAGTTTCCGTTCAGTTTTTCCCTGACAGAAAACGTCTCCTTCATTAGGAAGGAGTGGGAGGATTTTTTTGGGCCAATCATAAAGCTCAGGCTATCCGTTTTCACATCAGTTTTTTGCCTGTGGAGCTGGAGATGCGTTTTCTCATTGCTTTTACTACCCCTGCGTGTATCCGTGGTCCTGATCCGTTGCGTGAAAATGCAGCAGATCCGGACCTTCCGTTCAGGTTTTGAAAATGGGTCCCCGCAAACGCAGACAGATCCGTTTTTTTACTTGGGTGAGGCTGGCTGCTATTTTAAACATTAGTATCCGGGACTCCGTTTTTCATCAGGTTTGAAAAACGCAGCCACGGATACGTTTCCGGACCTAGTGTGGACCAGCTCTTTTACAGCACATAGGAAAACGCAGGTAATTTTTTTTTTCTTTTAGTTTTCAACTTTCTACATTGTTCCTCTATTGCATTCTGGGACTGATTGCCTGCGTTAACGGATTAAAAACGCGCATAGTGTGCGTTTTACATTGACTAACATTGTAACGCATAAAGCTAGCGTCGGCCGAAAAACTGCGCCTGGGTGCAGTGTAACGCAACGCACAAAAACGCAGCATTATATGTGAAAGCTAAAATGAAAGTCTATGGACTTTCATTTTACCTTGTGTAACGCAAACTTTACCCGTTGCGTTGAAACGCAGAAAATCTGCCCTAATGTGAAAGAGCCCTAAGTAAAAAAAAAAATTGCTGCTTTCACGATTACGTAATACTCGTGCCGCACATCGTGGTTTCGATTTTAAAACAATTGCGCAGCCCTAGCGGCCAATATTTGCCACTTTAGAGGCGTCTGATAATTAGTATTTTTTGTGGTAGGACAGTTGAAGTTAGGCGTCCTTAGGGGAGGGCGGGAGAGGGTTGACGCCAGGCATCCTTAGGGGAGGGGGGTTGAGGTTAGGCGTCCTTAGGGGAGGAGTTTAAAGTCAGACATCGGCAGAGACGGTGGTTAGGGTTTGGCATGGCTAGAGGAAGGGCACTGTGTGAGGTCAGGGTTAGGTTTATTGTAGTAAAATAACTGTATAATTTACCGATTATAACGGTATCATTAACTAATTTGCACTTCATAATAGTGAAATATCGGTAAATGTGCCAATATTCCAGTAACCAATATTTCTTTGCCTAAATTTCCGGGCGCCCTTTTTGCATATATACACAAATCCCAGACATATAGCTACATGTGCAGTACATGCAAAATAAATACTGTCCATCTTCAGAGCATCTTTGCCCTCCCCTTCCTAACCCAGCAGCTCAGCAACGCACAATCCAGACATTCTGATCAGATCATTTGTCACTTAGGTAGCTTGCATTGTCAGATAAGAGTGATCCCCCACGATGTGCTGCTATTTAGCCCCCCTTGTCCCTCTGCAGGTGAAACATTTCGGGGTGGACTGTCGCTATGACATCACAGAGCATTGCATGACGCTATGATGCAAGTGATGTCACAGACCGAGGTATGACCTCATCACAGAGCGCAACCTCACAACCTTGAGCGACACATGCTTCACTATAGTCAACATTGCTGATATGCTCAGCATTATGAATGAAAGCCTTGTGTTACTGCAAGTACCCCCCCCCCCCCCCCCCCAATCATACATCACAAACTAATGGTGTACAAATGCTTCCTGAATAATATCTATGGGTGCTTATAATTATATACACTTAAGGTCTGTACACACGCTTGATGGGCAGCACGGTGGCGTAGTGATTAGCACTCTCACTTTGCAGCGCTGAGTCCATGGTTCATATCCCAGTCAGGGCACTATCTGCAAGGAGTTTGTATGTTCTCCCCGTGTCTGTGTGGGTTTCCTCTGGACACTCCAGTTTCCTCCCACATCCCAAAATCATACAGATAATTGGCTTCCCCCTAAATTGGCCCTAGGCTACGATACATACACTACACGATACATACATAGACATATGACTATGGTAGAGATTAGATTGTGAGCTCCTCTGTGGGACAGTTAGAGACAAGACAATGTATACTCTGTACAGCGCTGCGGAAGAGGTCTCTGAAAAAATGTTTGAACAATTTGCGCACACACCCGCCAACTGCACGATATCTGCCGGAAAGTCATCGGAACTGATCCGCCAGTTGCATTAGCTGTAGTTCAGCATTTTCTTACTCCTGCTTGTCACAAGCGATTCATCATGAAACGTTTTCTGCACCCCTCCAGGCGGACCCCCGGGAAACACACCAGATGTTGGGGGAGCAGCACAATCCTGTAAGCAGATCACTACACCTCAGGGCTGCATTATTCCTGCAAGTCTCTGCTCAGCACACATAACTTCCTACAGGTCTCTCACCTGCCCCCCTGCCCCGTCCCCGGCTGCCGGAGGAGCTTACCTCTTACCTGGGACTCGGCTGCTCTGCCTCTGGAGTGTGAGGAGGAGAGAGGTGCCTGGCCAAGAGCAGGAGATGGGGAGGGGTGGAGAGGTGTGCGAGGGGGGGGCAGGGAGAGGAAGAAGCGTGCGAAAAGTTAATGGTGTGCGATTAACTTCAAGATCAAGGTCACAACTTTCCTGGCTGGGAATGCCGGACCTACAAACACCATGTGACCAGAAATACTGCAGCGTACAAGCAGCCCCCGACTTACAAACTCTCCACTTACAAACGACCCGGCTCGATAATGGGAAATCTGATTCTGTGGGGACAAGAGTATTTATTTATTTTTATTTTTTTAGATTTTTGAGAAAAATCTATTTTAAAAATATTCAAAGAGAAAATGGTTTTTAAACCATTAAAATTACATTTTGCTGAGGGCACAGGGGGACAGAGGAGACGAGGGACACTGAAAGCACAGGGGGCAGAGGTGACACACGACAAAAAGGGGGACACTAGATGCACAGGGAAAAGAGGTGACACAGAGGGGGTCAGGGAGGACACTAGAAGCACAGAGGGACAGAGGTGACACGGGAGGGACACTGGAGGCACAGGGGATAAGTGGCGACACAGAGGGGTTCAGAGGTGACACTAGAGGCACAGGGGAACAGAGGTGAAAGAGGGGGACACTGGAGGCACAGGGGGACAGAGGTGACAGAGGGGGACACTGGAGGCACAGGGGGACAGAGGTGACAGAGGGGGACACTGGAGGCACAGGGGGACAGAGGTGACAGAGGGGGACACTAGAGGCACAGGGGAACAGAGGTGACAGAGGGGGACACTGGAGGCACAGGGGAACAATTTAGGACACTGGAGGCACAGGGGATAAGTGGCGACACAGAGGGGTTCAGAGGTGACACTAGAGGCACAGGGGAAGAGAGGTGAAAGAGGGGGACACTGGAGGCACAGGGGATAAGTGGCGACAGAGGGGTTCAGAGGTGACACCAGAGGCACAGGGGAACAGAGGTGAAAGAGGGGGACACTGGAGGCACAGGGGGACGGAGGTGACAGAGGGGGACACTGGAGGCACAGGGGAACAGAGGTGACAGAGGGGGACACTGGTACACAGGGGATAAGTGGCGACACAGAGGGGTTCAGAGGTGACACTAGAGGCACAGGGGAACAGAGGCGACAGAGGGGGACACTAGAGGCACAGGGGATAAGTGGTGACACAGAGGGGTTCAGAGGTGATACTAGAGTCACAGGGGACAGATATGGTACAGCGTTCCGACTTAAGAACTGATTCAGGTTAAGAATGAGCCTACATTCCCCATCTCGTTCATCACCTGGAGACTACCTGTACAACCATAACATTAATGTGACCCAAGAGCATTCATGATCAGCTGGTCTGAAAAAGTACAGGCGTCTCCTGATGTCGTTATTGGCGATTGTGCTGCATTTCTAATCACTGGCCTCTATTGTATTAAAGCCGCCCCCACATAGACCAGAACAGGATACACGGCATGCAGCCCAGCACAGTGTCTGTACAACGATCGTTTCCGGAGGCGGAGTTTCGTCCAGTCGTACCCAGGTAGATGCAAAAACCTGACAAATCAACATTGAAAAAAAACCTGTTTTTATTGCCACATGTAAGGCGATGTTATCAGTATTTCATGAACCGCCTTCACACACAAAGTACACACTGATTACTAAACAAACAGGCAATATTTGTGGACCTGAACTCTTGCACAGGACAGAAGGAAAACAGAGAAACGCACCCTGTATGTATTTAGAGAGTTTAGCCTGTCTAATCCCCCCTCATCGGTGACTATTCACCAGTGTGATTGCATCTCTCACCTATGTTGGCACAGGAATCATGGCAGAACTTATAATATGTAAACACAGGATATTAACCCTATGTCTGCTTCCGTGAAAGCAGGAAGTAGACACTGCAGATTTATTGCAGGATTTGTATCAGCTGCAACAAATGTTTTTCTTTAAAGGTTATTATGCCGTTGCTTATTTTTTAGAAGTCATGTGGCAGGCAGGGAAAGCGGAGTAGACGGTAGGATCGCTTGTTGCTGGGGCGAGTTGATCCACCAGGCGGATTGCGGGTACACACGCCTGATTATCGGCTGAGGCGGTGGTTATCAGCCAACTTCAGTCAGCAGTGTTTAATGAGGCTCTAAAAAGTCTCCACAAAAACTGCTTCACACTCTGCACATTGCATTTTTCTATTTTTTAATTTTTTTTTACATATTTTATTAGTTTTCAACATTTCCACCCAGTAGTGTAACAATTATTGGCTTCAGGCTTATGCATGAAAATTCCAATACTAGTCACCCCTAAAAACAAAACCCAACCTGTTCTGCATGCTTGTTCAGTGGCTATGGCTAAACATATTAGTGGCAGAGGATCAGCAGGACAGCCAGGCAATGGGCATTGTTTAAAAGGAAAGACATATGGCAGCCTCCATATCCCACTCACATCAGGTTTGCTTTACAAAAAATGCACACTGTGGATCAGTGGGAACATTAGAGAAAACACCTACCCTGCTCTCGGTTTCATCCTTCGCTGCTCAGCCTGCTTGTTACCAGCCCTGATAAAATCGCTGACTGAGCATTCAGTCTGGCTTTGCTCAGGAATCATTATAGCCGAGTCTGTCTTCTCTGATGCCTTTTCAAGCCCAAGCCTGCCCCCTTCTGGCTCTGCTATGACGCAGCTATAATGATTCCTGAGCTAAGCAAGACTGAATGCTCAGTCTGGGATTTTATCAGGGCTGATAACAAGCAGGCTGAGCAGTGGAGGATGAAACAGAGAGCAGAGTAGGAGTTTACGATTCTGCATTGCTCTGTCCCACGATTTTTGGCGATTGTACTGTGCAATTCTCATTACAGTGAATAAAATGCACAACGCAATTGCCAGGAAAATGCTACAGCTGATTTGTTGGAAATCGGGAACGCACTGCAATTACTGCATTGTGAGTAACCCATGGGATTACTAGCGCAGCAGTGCTTGGCTGATCACTGGCGATCAGAAAAGTGTGAATCGCGGGCAAAAAGTGCCAGAGAGTGAACTCAGCCTTATGGTAGCCACTGTTAACGACCTTTTTCATCCAATCTTACCATTTCTATGTAATATAAGGGAACTTCATAAATTATCCATTCAGTATATTCACTCAGTTTACCCTCATACTACATAGATTTGGTAAAATTGGATGAAAAAGATTAGATCATTAGTGGCCACCTTTACTCTGAATGTGGCCGAATACTATACTTTTTCTATTGTAACGCATTGTTGTTATCGACCACAGCACCGGCGTAATCCGCACATTAAAGCGCCTTTGCCTCTTTACACAATACCTCTGATCTGTTAGGGTACCTGTACAGTATTCGATTTTACTGGCCGATCGACCAATGATAATTTTATTGGACAGAAGGTGAGTCGGTACGGCAATATGTCAATATGTAGCAGCAATAAATGCCTTTGCCAAGGCAAGGCAGGAAATACACAAAAAACAACAGTAACAAAACAAAAACAAAAAAAAAAAAACAACAACAAAAAAAACGTAATGTAACTTTTCCAACAAGAATCACAAGTCGTCCAATAACCTCCGAGGCTCCTTGGCCTGAACTGTCGGGAGAGCAGAAGGGAAAACGCAAAGTACAAACTACAGCAAGTTCAGCATGTGAGGTCAGAGAGAGTAGGGGTCATAGTGTGACATCACAGCCCCATAACATAACCCCGCCTCTTGTATATAGGTTACACACTTACACACACAGCTATTGTCTCTGCAGGCGTCCTGCACAAGAATCGGCCTTTGTTTTCATTTTCTGGCGCTGGCAGCAGGACAAGGTACTTAGGAAGTGACAGAGAGCGGATACACTCAAACACTTTATATAAACTTCAGGGTGATTGTACAGGGCAGGCATGTGCAGCTGTATTCACCGCATCAGCCAATCACTGCTGCTCCTCAAGGCCACCCAAACAAGTGCTGCTTCAGTACTCCGCTAAGGGGCAACTCCGCTTTCACTCAAATGTGATCATTCATAGATCAATGCGATACAAACCATTTTGGAATTTAGAGGACATCTGAAATGAGAGGTATATGGCGGCTCGCAGGCTAAATGTAAACACAAGCGGAAATAATCCGCTTTGTTTACATTGTACGGCGCTGCTGCGCAGCAGCGCCGTAAGGCAGATCGGCGATCCCCGGCCAATCAGCGGCCGGGGATCACCGCCATGTGACAGGGGACGTCCTGTCACTGGCTGCACAGGACGGATAGCGTCCTGTGCAGCCCGGATCACCGAGGAGGGGACAGGTAGGAGAGGGAGGGGGGGGAATTTCGCCGCGGAGGGGGGCTTTGAGGTGCCCCTCCCCCGCAACATGCCTGCAGGCAGGAGCGATCAGACCCCCCCCTGCACATCATCCCCATAGGGGGGAAAAAGGGGGGGGAAATCTGATCTCTCTGCCTGCACCCTGATCTGTGCTGGGGGCTGCAGAGCCCACCCAGCACAGATCCCAACAAACAGCGCTGGTCCTTAAGGGGGGGTAAAGGGTGGGTCCTCAGGTGGTTAAAGTCTGAAACACCTGATCTGCTGCATGCTTGTTCAGGGTCTATGGCTAATAGTATTAGAGGCAGAGGATCAGCAGGGCAGCCAGGCAACTGGTATTGCTTAAAAGGTAATAAACATGGCAGCCTTCATATACCTCTCTCTTCAGTTCCCCTTTAATGCCAGTCACCTGGCTGTCCTGCTGACCTATTTGGCTGCAGTAGTGTCTGACTCACACACCAGAAACAAGCATGCAGCTAATGCAGTCACACTTCAGTCAGAGCACCTGATCTGCTGCATGCTTGTTCAGGGGCTATGGCTAAAAGTATAATGCTAGGTACACACAGATTTTCAGGCAGATTTTCTCTGTCAGATCGATTACGTTCAACAGGTCCGATTTGATTTCCGATTATTTTCCGATCGATTTCCGAGTGTTTTCTGTTTACTTCTATTGGAAATTGATCTGAAAACAAAATCGGAAATCAGATCGGATATATGATAATCTATCTGAAATAATAATAAAATCGGAAATAATCGATCTGACAATAAATCTGCCAGAAAATCTCATAGTGTGTACCTAGCATAAAACTAGGTACACACGTTGCGTTTTTGTGGTTGACAGATGTGTTCGATTGATAATTTCCGTCATGTCCGATATTACTTTTGTTGGACAGCGAGGAGTTACACATTTTTTTTGCTTAGCTGCTCCCAAGGTTTTACATTTAGGTTAGGTCACTTGCCCGGAGGTCTGCCTCACCGTGGCGCAAGTGTCTAGTATAATATACTTTGCATGCAAACCATATTGGAAGCTAAAGTACCTCCTAGTTTAATAAATGTTAGCATTGTTTTGGATGCAGGGCATGCATTTTTCAGTCTGGCAGAGGCGGTATATGCCTGTGCGATTAACCATTCAATTGCAGCATGTGTTTAGGGATGCGCAGCCTTTCCCCCCACTTTTTCTTAACTCTGCCGATATTATTTTTGATCGTTTTACCGCTCAATTTCCCATAGAAGTAAATGGAAATTGATAAAAAAAAAGAAAAAAAAAAAAAAGAATTGAACGGGAAATGGACAGAGAAAACGCATTGTGCGTACCCAGCATGAAATTGTAGCATGTATAGGCACCATAAGGTCTAAAACGTCTTCCATCCACCCCCCCTCCCCAGTGAAAATCAAATTGATGCAAGGTGATCAACCATCATTAGAGCCACTCTCTTCTCAAGTAGCCAATTAAAGGTGGCATAGTCCAGCATCTAATTAGTGAGTAGTACCCTAAAGACTCTCATGACTTAAATATAATTTCCAGCCTGGTAGTCTGCTTAGAAATTCCCCAAGTCACAACCAAAATGCCCAACCACCAGAAACAGATGTAGGACAAGTAGCCCCACCCACCACATGCCCTGAAGCATCAGAGGCGGTACCTGGGCAGATGCCTTCAGGATTCCTCAATCTGATATAACACCCAGTCCCCCTGCTTACAAAACAGTTTTCTTTCCAGGAGGTTGTTTGTAAATTGAATTTGTCTGTTAGTGTAGTCATGTGTTACATAGTGGACTGTTTTGGACAAACAGAAGAAAAAGCATTGGGTGGGAAGCAGCTCGTATAGAAACATGGGCGATCAGATAGATTGCAAAAACACACCCTGAGGTAATGAGGCTGAAGGCGGTTTCTCCTGTAATTACTGCACCTTTTCTGTTCATTTGAATAAAGAGATAGTCTACTCTCTTCTGCAAACTAGACCCAGTGGCTGGACTGAGCCGTGGAGCTGGGTGGAGACATTCCACATCTTAGCTTCTCAGATCCCTCTTCCTATGGTGACCAAGTATGACCACACATGCTAACATTTGAGGGGAAGACCTTGAACCTCGTGGTATGAATTCGAATTGTGGGTGGAGCAATCACCAGGACTGGCGGGCCGTATGTTTTTGAATTATGGGAGGAGCACTCACTAGGACTGGCAGGTGGTACTGCCTATAGAGCGCCCCCTAGTGGCTGCAGCTCTGGCGCACTCACCAGGACTGGTGGGCAGTATATTTTTGAACTGTTGGAGGAGCAATCACCATGCCCAACAGGCGCTATGTTTTTCAGTTGTGGGAGGAGCACTCACCAGGCCCAACAGGCGGTAGGTTTTTCAGTTGTGGGAGGAGCACTCACCAGGCGGTATGTTTTTTAAATTGTGGGCGGAGACTTACTGGGACCGGCAGGCACAATACACTCAGGTATTTAGTAGCAGAGTTCCCAAGAAGTAAAAACGCGCCACAAGCAGCTTCTCTGAGGCGGTCTATGACCCCTAAACTCACGGCATTCACCAGAATTTATTTAGCGGTTGTACGGAACTCGCTCGTGCTTCCTGTGGCTACACACTAGGCACTGTGCATTTTTATTTTTTGGGTGCATTTTTGTATGCGTTTTCTGTGCATTTTTAGTGAATTTGCATTTTTATTATTTCCCTAATCACTTCCGTAACATACAGCATCATATTCATATTAAAAACAAAAAAAAAAAACACACAAAACAAAACAAAAAAAAAAGCATTCCTCTACATCTCCACAGAGATACATTACATGAGTTTTTGAAAGCTAAGGTATGCAGCAAGTTGTGCGTGTTCAAAAACGCATGATATAAAATGGACATTTATGACTTTTTACTAGGGCTGCTCAAATCCGGATCCGGGAGACAGCCGGATAGTTGCTATGCGGACATCTCTCAGTAATCCTGTGCGGGGGGGAGTCAATCTTACCTGTCTGACGTCTTCTTCGTCCGTCCCTCGGTACCTCCCACGATGCGCTCCACGCGCGTCACGTGATTACACTTTCTCCTTCAACCCGGAAGGAGGAAGTGTTTGTAGTCACGTGACCGTCACTTGCACCGCATGGTGGGAGGCGCCGAGGAACGGACGAAGAAGATGTCAGACAGGTAAGATTGACTCCCCCCCGCACAGGATTACTGAGAGATGTCCGCATAGCAACTATCCGGGTGTCTCCCGGATCCGGATTTAAAGAGAACCCGAGGTGTGTTTAAAGAATGTTATCTGCATACAGAGGCTGGATCTGCCTATACAGCCCAGCCTCTGTTGCTATCCCAAACCCCACTGAGGTCCCCCTGCACTCTGCAATCCCTCATAAATCACAGCCGTGCTGTGAGGCTGTGTTTACATCTGTAGTGTCAGTCTCAGCTGCTCCCCCGCCTCCTGCATAGCTCCGGTCCCTGCCCCCGTCCCTTCCCTCCAATCAGCAGGAAGGGAAGGGATGCAGGCGGGGACTGGAGTTCTGCAGGAGGTGGGGAGAGCAGCAGACTGACACTATAGAGATAAACACAGCCAACTCTGACAAGCTGTTTGTCAGCAGCATGGCTCTGATTTATGAGGGATTGCAGAGTGCAGGGGGACCTTAGGGGGGTTTGGGATAGCAACAGAGGCTGGGCTGTATAGGCAGATCCAGCCTCTGTATGCAGATAATATTCTTCAAACCCACCTCGGGTTCTCTTTAAGCAGCCCTACTTTTTACAGGCTACCCATAGACTTTCATTAATGGCAAAACCGCTAGCAATTCTGCCTAGTGTGTTCCTAGCCTGGATCTCAACTGCCGTAGAAATGCCAATACCAAGCACAAATAGATCTTCATACACTTGCTCCCACGTCATTTGTGCCGATGTGGTGTTTAGCACCACCCATTCCACGGCTATAGAAAAAAAAAAAAAAAAAGGTGGCGCTTCCCATTCTGCTGGTTACATAAAAGGTTTGTACACACATCAGATGGTAGTCGTTAAAAATGAAGGAAGGTAGACAGTTGTGAGCGATGGCGCACACACAACACAATTTGTAAGATAATGTGCGCATGCAGCCAGAATTGGCACTTACGCTAGGCATAGACTGTTCGTTTTATATTATCAATCGAGCCGCTGATGGCTCGATTGATAATATTCAACCTGTCTGATCACCGTCGATAGCGTGCTCGATCCCCGCGGGCAGACAATGGTAGAAACGAAACGCTGATAAGGAAGTGCCTGTGGGCACGAGCGGGGATCAATCCGTGGTGACGCGCTGGCTTGATACCGGCGCATAAACGAACTGTCTGCCTAGCATTACTGTATATACTCGAATACAAGTCAACCTTGTGTATAAGTCGACTCCCATATCCAAGCCTCTTAAGCAGGAATTTTTACTGACTCAAGTATAAGTCTTAGTGGCTGGATAGTGTAGTGGTTAAGGGCTCTGCCTCTGACACGGGAGACCTGGGTTAAAATCTTGGCTCTGCCTGTTCAGTAAGCCAGTAATTCAGTAAGGAGCTCTTTGGGCAAGACTCCCTAACACTGCTGCTGCCTACTGAGTGCGCTCTGGTGGCTGCCTCGCAAGCGCTTTGAGTCCGACAGGAGAAAGGCGCTATACAAATACTGCAATTATACAAATACTGCCATTACCCAGCAAAGTTAATGGCTACACTTGGGGCTCAGGAGGGGTTAATGATTGCACTGCATACAGTATTGCAGCCATTAACCCCTCCTGTGCCTTAAGTGCAGCCAATACTCTTCCAAGCCCCCAAGTGCTGCAATTATTCACTCCCCTTCCTGCAGTCCAGTATTTCCCTCCTGCCCCTTTCCTTGATAATGGTTGTGGCCAGGACTTTCCCAACCTTTTTTCTTGGCATTTCCTTTCCTCAAAGTATCACTTACCACAGGATACATTGCTGCAAATGGGAATGTCACTATCAGTACGCACATTACTCAGTGTGCTCAGTTGTTGTCCGTGACTTGTGTATAAGTCCACCCCTATACTTGTATGAAGTGAATCAGACCTACATTTCTAGACTTATACTCGAGTATATACAGTATTTTCACGCAGGTGTACTACACGTATGCTTCGTTCAAGATCCACCGATTCTGCTGACAATCAAGGGCGTTTGTAGGAAACGATCCACCAGGCAGATTGGCCAAAGTGACGACAACCATCGTTTATCGTTGTCTTTTATAGTTGTTCGCTTCCATTTTCGTTAACGATAATCAGTCGAACAGTCTTTTGTTTTGAACGGCTCGCCTGACTCGTGTACAAAGCTGTAGAATTCAGCACACCGGTCGTAGTCACTATGGAAGCTTTGCAAGGCAGCAGAAGGGGGATAGTTAGACTCTGCTGGGGTCAGGGCAGTTCATGCATTTTCTCTGCATGCAGAAGGGACTTGTAGTCTGGTGATGCCACCGTTATCGGCAAGCTCACATGTGACAAGTCTCTGCAGAGCATCACCAAGACATTCTTTAGGACAAAGATACGGTGAGAACAGATAAGGCAATGAGCTACTGGATTCCAATGCCATGCTAAAGTAATAAACTACCCAGCAAGCTCATGGTGAAGCAGAGGGGGGGGGAGGGGGAGGGGGGCAAAATAAAATACTCACCGCACCTCCTGTTCCCCTCCATCCCCCACCACTCTTCTCTGGTCCGTCCTGCTCTCCTGGGCGACTCCAAACCTGGTCATACTGCGCCGCGCATACGCGGTATGTCCGTTCTGCTCCCCTGTGGCCGCGCAGAGTGAGGTCACAGGACAGCCGCGCACTCTCCCCCCACGTATCCAATCAGCACTCACATCGGGACACAGGAGCGAGGGGACAGAGGGGAACGGGAGGTGTGGTGAGTATGTGATTATGTCCCTCTACCCAGCACAGCTTCAGTTTTTACCACAGGCTTTCGAAACAAAAAAAGTTTGCCTTCTTAAAACAGAAGGCATTGGAGATTATTCAGGTTGGAGTGTGCATATCATGTCTCCCATAATGCATCACTGCTGAATATGCAAATCATCCTTTGTTGTCCCTGATAGCTAACTAGACCTCCAGAACCGCTGAAATGCAATGATGTATCAGCTTGTTAATTGAGCATGCCATGCACTGATGAGGATGAACCAATCCGAAACAGTCTGTACACATGTAGGATTAATTATGGCTCTGTACAAATGAACAAGCTGACACATCATTGCATTCCAGCGGATCTGGAGGTGTGGCTAGCTTACAGGGACAACAAAGGATGACTTGCATATCTAGCAGTGTTGCATTGTGCTCACTCCAACTTAAATAATCTCCAATACCTTCTGTTTTATTTCCGCTGTGGATCACCTGTGCACTGAGTATTATTAGGGGGCCGTATACAAAAGTCAAGCTATAGGGAGGATTAGCAACAATGTCCTTTCCTCTGGCAAAGCATCTAATAACACACAAATTCTGCAAACACCAAACACAAAACGTACATTTCGAAAAACACCCTCGTTAATAAATTAATATCGCACAGCAATGATAAACCCCCATTTAAGACAACTGATATGAGAGGGATATGGATGCTGCCATATTTATTTCTTTCTAAACAATACCAGTTGGGTGGCTGTCCTGCTGATCTATTTGGCTGCAGTAGTGTCTGAATAACACCACAAACAAGCATGCAGCTAATCTCGTCAGATCTGACAATAATGTCAGACACACCTGATCTGCATGCTTGTTCAGGGGCTACGGCTAAAAGTATTAGAGGCAGAGGATCAGCAGGACAGCCAGGCAACTGGAATTGCTTATAAGGAAATATATATGGCAGCCTCCATATACCTCTCAAACTTCAATTGCCCTTGAACAATTTTCAAACAAAATTAAATTAAAAGATCGCTCAAACCGAGCAGCTTGTTGCCATGGAAGAACATGGCTTTCTCCTCATTTGTTTCCACAGGCAGAACCTGCTGACAGTGATCGTAATGTCAGAATCTGGTCGGCATCCATTCATTGGTCAGTGTGACATCCTAAGACATCCTTCTTCGGACATCTGAAAACTGTCTATACCGGCATCCCACCTACTGCACTCATCACAACACAGGCAACAAGCATTCAGTGGACTGCGATTGTCACCGACTGCCAGGGGTATCGGCCGATAAGACTGCGAGCAATCGCGTCACAGCTGGCCGAAATAAGACGTGTACAAAGCTTTACTGATTGCTGCTTTTGCCTTGCAGCACTAGAGTCCCCAGCTCAGTCCCCAGCAAGATCTACATCTGTGTGGAGTTTAAAGGTTCTGCCTGTGTTTGTGTGGGATTCCCCTAGGCACTCCGGTTTCCTCCCACACCCCAAAACGGACACTTGTCACATCTGAGCCACCTGTAGTACTGGTTCACACGTATGCGGGGCAGGAAAACAACAGTCGCGCTGCTCTACGTTTAAGTGTTTCCAATTCAACAGAAAGGAAAGTGTTAGTGTTTGGTACCGTCCTTTAATGCCTCCTACCCTTGTTTGCGCAAACACTTCGTTCCAATCCAGTTTCTCCTATCATTCGTTTTTTTTCTTGGACTCAACCGGCAGCATCCAGAAATGGCAACCGCGGCGCATCCGTGTCAAAAACGCTGGTCGCCGGAAAGCACCGCTGCAAGCAGACCAATGCTTTTCTGCATGCTAGCAATTTGAAGCGAGACGCCGGGCTGCTCTGGGCTGCTGGTTCAGACGCCCACCTGAACCAGCCCTTATTGGGGGGCATCTATCAAACGCCCGTGCAGAGCGCTAGCATGCCCCCGATAGCTGGTGACAGGCGGTCAACGCCTTCAGCCACACATGGAAAAGGAGTCCGACTCCCCAGTAACCGAAGACATCTACACATCAATGCGCTGCTGCAGCACAAATCAATGCAGACTCTAGGAAATCTCACCAGCACAATACACGTAGAGGTTGGCGCTCTCACCTTGCAGCTCTGGGTCCCCGGTTCATGTCCCAGCCAGGACACTATCTGCATGGAGTTTGTATGTTCTCCCCGTGTCTACGTGGGTTTCCTCCAGGCACTCCTGTTTCCTCCCACATCCCAAAAACATACAGATAAGTTAGTTGGCTTCCCCCTACAATTAACCCTAGACTACGATACACACACTACACGATACATACATAGACACGTGACTATGGTAGGGATTAGATTGTGAGCTCCTTTGAGGGGCAGTTAAGTGACAAGACAATATATTCTGTACAGCGCTGCGGAAGAGGTCAGCACTATATGCAGTAAATAAATAATAATAATAATAGCTTGCAAGTCAACAAAAAAAATCATCTAGCAGTAAGACATGAGATCTATAAACAGCAGGCTGGCTTCAGAGCAGACCCCATGTGAGGACCCCACGAATGACACCGAGCGTTCCTGGCATGCGGGCCAGAAACTGTACAGCACCGCGGGCTCTGGGCTGGTCAGGAGGAAGGCAGGATCAGTAATAAATCACAGGCAGGACTCACCTTAGCAGCACCAGTCCTGGGACCTGACAGTCCTGCAGGGGGAGAGATATAAAGTTACATCCAGTGGAGTCAGGAAACTTTTACTCTTTGTAACAAAGCAGAAAGAGGAGGAAAGGGGGGGGGGGGGGGTAATTGAAGCCTCCTGCTTGTTTTCTTGGCTTCAAAGGACAAGAGGGAAAGAAAAAAAACTCCAGCCCCTCCCACACCTGCAGAGAACAGCCCCCTCCCCCTCTGAGGCCTGACCTCCCCCATACCCACCTCCCAGCCCAGCTAGACAGCCTGCCTTATCACTAGAGTCTGCATATAGCCTGACTGCGCTGTGCTGTAATGGAGAGACACAGTCACAGCACCAAATTAGCCACAACAACTCTTACAGCAGACCTGAACTCAGAACTTCCTCTCTGCTCTAAAAGATAAGCAACAGCAGAATAACCTTTAAAGTGTACCAGAGACGTCAGAAGTACAAGATTTGATACTTAGCTAGGGCTTCCTCCAGCCCCACGATCACGGAGGCGCCCCTCGCTGTCTTCCCGCGGTCTGCCGTTCAGCCGCAATCAGCCCCGGTAATCTGGCTCAGCCGCGCAAACACAGAAGACCCCGACTGACGCAACTGAGCCAGATTACCATGAGTGATTGCGGCTGAACGGCAGACCGCGGGGGGAGAGCTGGAGGGCTTTTTATAGATAATATTTAAAGGACCACTATTGCAAAAAAAAAAAGTAGGCAGTTAAAATCTGACAGAACTGACAGGTTTTGGGATAGTCCATCTCTTCATGGGGTATTCTCAGGGTTTTCTTTGTTTTCAACAGCATTTCCTGAATAGCAGTTGCAAAGTCTGACAAAATAGTGTGCAAGCGAGTAGGTAAGCTAGCTGGTATCTTTCTATTTTTCCTAAACATCTGTTTAGGAAATGCTGTTGAAAACACAGAAAACCCTGAGAACCCCTCATGAGGAGATGGACTGGCCCAAAACCTGTCAGTTCTGTCAGATTTTAACTGCCTACTTTTTTGCGATCGTGGTCCTTTCAGTGCTAGCAATTGCAACATTGACGATTAGCCATTTACATTTTCAGGTTCTGCAAGGGATTTGGGGTAAGCTGGTGGTTTCTGGGAAGTACAAGAGCTGCAAAATTGTTTTGAGATGGTTACAGATCTAGAAGGAAAAGCGATTTTGCTCCGATCCTTTACTTCAATCGCTAGCAAGATGCTGCAGGCAGGGCGATTGTGATTTGGGCAAATTCCTCCAGTGGGCTCACCTCCATTCACTTTTACTGGCATAGCGATTTTTGGAATCCCCTGCAATCAATGGCGATCCCAAAAGATAGGAAATAGGAAAATAATCCTAGAAAAATCCAGGATTGAACTGCATCGCAATCAGTAGCCAATATCTCCTTTCCCTCGAGAAATCTTTATCTTTTCTCCAATAGATCATCAGGGGGTCTGTGTGGCTCATATTGTGGTGAAACCCCTCCCACAGTGTGATGTCATGACCATGGTCCTGACAGTTTCCTGTTTATGAACCTAGATGCATTGTGGGAAATGGCGGCTTTTTTCCAACTTACAAGCAAACAGTATCTCCCTCTGTGCATAGAACTCTCAGTAACGAACATTGAGGCCTGGAACCCACCACAAAACGCTATCGCTAATCGCAATCGCTAGCGTTTTGTATGAGCAGTTTGTAAAGAGATTTCATGAGCGTTTTAGGGAGCGCTTTTAAAAAGCGTATCAATTTGCCAGCGGTTGTGTAGCGATTAGCGTTTTAAAGTCTGATTAATCCTTTCAATTAATTTTAATTTTGTTACAGTGTGCAGTAACTTCAAAACGCTTGCAAAATCGCTCTGTGTAGGTATTGATTAGCGATTACACAACATTGAAGCGCTAACGCTCCCAAAATGCTGCATGTCCTGCGTTTGTGATTTTTCAAACGCTCCCTAAACAAAACAAAAAAAAAATTGCCCTTGTGGGTTCCAGCCCTCAGTACAGATCACCTGACAGGACTAAAGATGTCACCACCTTTGATTTATTTCAGAATGTACATCAAAAGTTTGCTTACTTAAAACAGAAAGAATTTGCGATAATTCAGGTTGGAGTGAGCTTGAGATGTCTCCCAGAGCACCACTGCTGAATATATGCAAATTAACCATTGTACCCTTAGAAGCTAAACACACCTCCAGAACCGCTGGAATGCAATGATGTGTCAGCTTGTTAATTTGTACAGAGCCATAATAATCCAACATGCATACAGACTGTTTCGGATTGTTTGATCCTCATCAGTGCATGGCATGGAATAATTTGGCTCTATGCAGTAGGGCTTGTAACACCGAGAGGTACAGACTAACCAGCAAGCTCATGGTGTACATCAGGGAGAGAAAATATTTTACAGAGGGCAAACAGTGAATTATCTTTAAATGAGCACTGTAAACAATAAGCTATTTTATGCATTCTGTTCTTTTCACTACAGGTCCCCTTTATATAAAAGGCACACACACGGGCGAGTCAAGCAGCCGATCCATGCGAGTAAGCGCGCTACGAGGTCACACGGATTCCGGCGGCGGAATGTAACATCTACATGTGTGGACAGGACGTCCCATCAGGCATCTCTCCTGACAGACAGATCCTAGAGGTCTCAGTTTGGACAAGAGCCAGAAACAGCCTTATACTTGTGCCCCAGGGGCTTCTGGGAGCCGACTGGGGAGAGGCAGGCGGCCAGGAATGTACACTTCATAACACATATATGTACAGAGGAAAGGCTGATAGGGTTAGCAGGCTCAGGTCGGAGGAGAGGAAGGGGGGGGGGGGGCAGGAATCAGGGTGTGAGACCCCATTATACAGGTTGGGAATATTCCAATCACCATTCTGCAGCTAGATTGAGAAATATCCCCTAATGCAGGGGTGGCAAACTCAAATATAAAGTGCGCTGAAATTGAGCTCTGGTACTAAGTCGCAGGCCAACCTCAATGTCTACTGGCCACCTCCCTTATTAAGTTCCCAGGTGTCTAATAGCCCCCATCCCCTATATATACAGTTCCCTGGTGTTTAGTGTTAATCCCTCCCCCATACAGTTCCCTGGTGTCTAGTGGCCCCTCCCTCCACATATACAGTTCCATGTTGTCTAATAGCCCCCCTCCCTCTCCTATACAGTTCCCTTGTGTCTAGTGGCCCTCCCTCCCCTATACAGTTCCCTGGTGTCTAGTGGTCCTCCCTCCCCTATACCGGATTATACAGTTCCCAGGTGTCTAGTGGCCCTCCCTCCCCTATACAGTTCCCTGGTGTCTAATAGCCCCCCTCCCTCTCCTATACAGTTCCCTGGTGTCTAGTGGTCCTCCCTCCCCTATACAGTTCCTTGGTGTCTAGTGGTCCTCCCTCCCCTATACCGGATTATACAGTTCCCAGGTGTCTAGTGGCCCTCCCTCCCCTATACAGTTCCCTGGTGTCTAGTGGCCCTCCCTCCCCCATACAGTTCCCTGGTGTCTAGTGGCCCCACCCTCCCCTATACAGTTCCCTGTTGTCTAATAGCCCCCTCCCTCTCCTGTACAGTTCCCTGGTGTCTAGTGGCCCCACCCTCCCCTATACAGTTCCTTGGTGTCTAGTGGCCTGCTCCCTTCCCTATACAGTTCCCTGGTGTCTAGTGGCCACCCTTCCTCCCCTATACAGTTCCCTGGTGTCTAGTGGCCCCCTCCCTCCCCTACACAGTTCCCTGGTGTCTAGTGTCCCCCTCCCTCCCCTATACAGTTCCCTGATGTCTAGTGACCCCCTCCCTCCCCATACAGTTCCCTGGTGTCTAGTGGCTCCCTCCCTCTCCTATACAGTTCCCTGGTGTCTAGTGGCCCCTCCCCTATACAGTTCCCTGGTGTCTAGTGCCCCCCTCCCTCCCCTATACAGTTCCCTGGTGTCTAGTGGCTTCCTCCCTCCCCTATACAGTTCCCTGGTGTCTAGTGGCCACCCTTCCTCCCCTATACAGTTCCCTGGTGTCTAGTGGCCACCCTTCCTCCCCTATACAGTTCCCTGGTGTCTAGTGTCCCCCTCCCTCCCCATACAGTTCCCTGGTGTCTAGTGGCCCCTCCCCTATACAGTTCCCTGGTGTCTAGTGTACCCCTCCTTCCCCTATACAGTTCCCTGGTGTCTAGTGGCCCCCTCCTTCCCCTATACAGTTCCCTGGTGTCTAGTGTCCCCCTCCTTCCCCTATACAGTTCCCTGGTGTCTAGTGGCCCCCTCCTTCCCCTATACAGTTCACTGGTGTCTAGTGGCCCCCTCCTTCCCCTATACAGTTCACTGGTGTCTAGTGGCCCCCTCCTTCCCCTATACAGTTCCCTGGTGTCTAGTGCCCCCCCCTATACAGTTCCCTGGTGTCTAGTGTACCCCTCCTTCCCCTATACAGTTCCCTGGTGTCTAGTGGCCCCCTCCTTCCCC
The DNA here is from genome assembly GCF_040937935.1 of Hyperolius riggenbachi. Taxonomy (NCBI): domain Eukaryota; kingdom Metazoa; phylum Chordata; class Amphibia; order Anura; family Hyperoliidae; genus Hyperolius; species Hyperolius riggenbachi. The sequence continues at coordinate 254,974,823 of NC_090656.1, forward strand.
TATACAGTTCCCTGGTGTCTAGTGGCCCCTCCCCTATACAGTTCCCTGGTGTCTAGTGTCCCCCTCTCTCCCCTATACAGTTCCATGGTGTCTAGTGGCTCCCTCCCTCCCCTATACAGTTCCCTGGTGTCTAGTGCCCCCCCCTATACAGTTCCCTGGTGTCTAGTGTACCCCTCCTTCCCCTATACAGTTCCCTGGTGTCTAGTGCCCCCCTCCTTCGCTTATACAGTTGCCTGGTGTCCCCCTCCTTCCCCTATACAGTTCCCTGGTGTCTAGTGTACCCCTCCTTCCCCTATACAGTTCCCTGGTGTCTAGTGGCCCCCTCCTTCCCCTATATAGTTCCCTGGTGTCTAGTGGCCCCCCCTCTCCCCTAAACACTAGGGAACTTTGTAAGGGAGGGTGGTGTCTGCTAGACTTTAAAGTCTGGTACACACTTTGATTTATGATTGGCCAATTACTGGGGTTTACCTACATAATCTGCTCATAGTATTCATTATCTGTTGACCCTGCTGCATGGAGGTCAGAGTGAGGACAGGTGCTCTTGGTCAGTAAGTTCTGCAGAGCTTAGACAGGTGCTCTTGGTTAGAGCGCTCTGTAAAGGGACTGTGTGTACAGAGAGGACAGCAATGTTGTAGCCTCAGGACACACAATCCTTTCTGTCACCACAAGCCCATTAGCAAGGCAAACACCCCCAGGCCAGCTAATCATCAGCAGACTGCAGGGGACATGCACTGGGCTGACTTCACAATGGCCTGGGCAAGAGGTGGAATGGAATGCATGGCATCCATACTGTCATCCCTCCTCCCACCCATACTGAGCGTCATTGTCCTGATCCGCAGCAGCCAGCAGTCCTGACATCAGCAGCGCTGAGCAGGTGCACTAACGCTACAGGACATCTGTAACTGCCAGCAGGGGAAAGTGACATACTCACTCAAGACAAGGGAAAGTTCTGGATCAGTAAAGTGAAAGCAGTTGCATGCAGATGCTGCATGGATATATGGAATGTAAACGGTGCATAGAAGCAAAGTGCTGGGCAGCATACCAGTTTCATGGGTAAAATGCACTTGCAGTGCATAACAGCTTGCTTCCTGCCCTCTGTACATTCAGCTGGTGGGTGGGACAGCCAGGAGAAGCCATGCGACTACCAAAGTCAGAGGCCAGACTACATGTGCCAGCATTACACAATAAAACATGGAGAGTAATAAAAAGGGAGGAGACAAAGGCAGCGACAAGGGTGAAGAACAGAAAAGGTTTGCAGATTTGTTTCTTTAGCTGCTCATTTCCTTCATATTAAGTTTTATGCAAAAGAGATGGGCGGGAGTTCGTATTGGTCACTATGCCGACACAGCCTGTTATAGACGTGTTTGATTTAGCTTGGATCAGTTAATATCTGAAAATGCAGTGCCTGGAATATTAACCTACACAAAACAATGACCTTAATTCACTAAGCAGTTTAGACAAGTCCACTGATGGTTTGGTGTAATGTTTTAGACCTGTTTTTAGACCTGGTCTAAAACATTCGGTAATTAGGTCGGTAAAGCAGGGGAACTGATCAAAAGATGCAATTCACAAAGGCAAACAAACAAGGAGTAACCACGCCCACTTTCTCTAACAGATTAGACCAGACGATTTTTGTCAGTAAGGTCATTCTGTGAGGTATTTTAGACGGGAGGATGGAAACTTTTGAATTATGCAGGAGTTTAATTGTATCCAGAGGAGAGCTCATCAGAGGAGAAGGGTGTCAGTCATAGCTCTTCGTATCTTTAGACCTCGTAGGGTAAATAGACCTAATTACCGAATGTTTTAGACCAGGTTTAAAAATAGGTCTAAAACATTACACCAAACCATCAGTAGACTAAAAACCATCAGACTAGTCTAAACTGCTTAGTGAATTGAGGCCGTGTGTGCTTTTACAACCTCTGGGTTATTTGGGCTTAAAAAAAAATGTTTTCCCCCCAGAATTATTTTTGCCTTTGTTGTTTTGATACCTAGACTTGCATTATAATAAGCAATGTTAGTATTGGCACCAGTAGATAAATCACAGCGCTCACCTTCGTGTGACGAGGTCATATCAATAAGGTCGCGCAGCACAACGGCAGAAGCCAACGACAACGCCGCTGCGGAGGCAATTAAAATGATAGCGTCATGGCAGCAGGTGAAGACAGGAGAGCGGGCGCGATTCTGCTGGCGATAATTATACACATGGAGGAATGAGGTCATCTCTGGCTATGGAGGTGAGGCTGCCAGCGAAACCTCTATAGAGACAAGATGGAACAGGGTGGGTTTAATAGGGACACCTCACCCCTGCCCCAGGGAGCGCACACAGGAAGCTCCAGATAAATCGCTCAGCCAAAAACATGGGGGGGGGGGGGGGGGGGGGACAGTGGGCCTAAAAGTTTGTGGTATGAAAAAGAAAAATGACATGCTTACTTCAGAAGCGGGAAACCTCTAGATCAGGGGTAGGGAAGCTATGGCTCGGGAGCCAGATGTGACTCATTTGATGGCTACATCTGGCTCACAGACAAATCAGTAGGGGTGGATTCACTAATCTACATTGCTCAAGCAGCGCAGCTAAAGGTGCGTACACACATGCGACTATAGTCGTTTGAAACGATCGTTCCCCGATCATTTCAAACGATGATCGTAAACGACGATCGTTTGCAAAAGTAGTACATTGTTAGAAAATGGTCGTTCGTACTAGGCTTGACATGCGCATTTTATTAGAACCTTTCAATTTTATGCGCAAGCGCAACAGTTGCTTTTTGTGATGTAACGTTCATTCTATGAATGTGTCCTGTGACACGTTAATTGCTACATGATTATACCATAATTGTCATTTTAACAGGACAGAGTGTAATTTTGTATGTTTTATATTATGTAAATGCTCTACCTACATACCTACAGTATGAAATCTCGTACTGTAATGTAATATACATAACGTTAGTTTTACAGTGTAACATACGTTTTGAACCGTTCCTTACCTACGGGCGGAACTTGCTATGTTGTCACCTCCAGGAACAGTATGTGCCGTTGTTCCGGATCGTTCGTTAAACGATCAGATCGTTACACACCTTTTAACCTCCTTGGCGGTAATCCCGAGCTGAGCTCGGGGTATGCCGCCGGAGGTCGCCGCTCAGGCCCTGCTGGGCCGATTTTAGTTCTGAAAAAAGCAGCACACGCAGCTGGCACTTTGCCAGCCGCGTGTGCTGCCCGATCGCCGGCGATCCGCCGCGTGCAGCGGCGAAAGAGGGTCCCCCCAGCCGCCCGAGCCCAGCGCAGCCGGAACAAACAGTTCCGGCCGGCGCTAGGGGCTGGATCGGGCGGCTCTGACGTCAGGACGTCGACTGACGTCCATGACGTCACTCCGCTAAGCGAAACAAGATAGGCCGCTCATTGCGGCCTATCTTGTTACTTTCGATTGCCGGAGGCGATCGAAAGTACGGATCAGGAGCGCCCTCTAGTGGGCTTTCATGCAGCCAACTTTCAGTTGGCTGCATGAAATATTTTTTTTTTTATTAAAAAAAAAACCACATTGCAGCCTCCCTGGCAAAATAAATAAACCGCCAGGGAGGTTAAAGCTAACTTTACTTAGGTCGTAGTTTCGTCAATTAAAAGTTGTCGTTTGTGTGTACGTAGCTTTAGTGTGGCAGTGCAAGTACAAATTTTTAAAGTAGGCCCGCTACTGCTGTATGTAGCACTACTAACTTACTCGCGCTCCCCCCAAAACTAACAGCTGCTCCAACTGTCCCACCCTGGACCCAGTCAGGTCCAGTGACTTTGTAGGAGGAGATACCGGCACTTTGATTGGCCCAATAATCTGCCTGTCACTTAACAGGCAGCCTATTGGGCCAAAGTGCTGGATTTTATCCTACAAAGTAAATCAACCCCCAATTCAGCTAGCTAATTGTACAAGCTGTTAGTCAGTATTTCTCCTGTCTGGCTCTCGGGGAAACTGCTGATGTTGCTGAAACCCAAGAGAAGCTGAAAATGTGTCTGTCACTGCCACTGCCCGGCGGATCAACTGTATACACATCACCATGAGTGAGCCCGACTCTCCCAGTTTGAAACGTATTCTATGGCTCTCACGGAATTACATTTTTTAATATGTGGCGTTTATGGCTCTCAGCCAAAAAGGTTCCTGACCACTGCTCTAAATCTTAAGATCCGACAGGACGGATCTTGCTTCCGCCGATTCCCTGCTCACTCCCCGCGAGGGGACAATGGCAGGGAATCGAGCGGAAGATAAGCGGCGCCGGCGGGGAGGAGCGGGGAATCGAATGCGGGGGACGCAGAAGAGGCGATCCGGCGGCTAATCGAGCCGCCGGATCGTAGCCTCATCTACCCATGTAGATGAGGCTTAAAAGTAGCTTCCCCCATCCTGGTGATCTCACGCTGGCACCACCACAGTGATCACAATAATAATTTCCTGCGGACTAGTCTCCGATGCTCGCATGCGTACTAGTGGCTCTCTGCTCGGACTCTGGTGGAAATAGCTGAGCCCGATCGGGTCCCCTCTACTGCGCAGGAGCTGCCATAACCCATCGAAAATCCACAACTGTTCCTGCGCTGTAGCTGGGGAAGGTACATCTTTATATTGCCGCTGTTCATGGGCTGCCAGCGCTGGATCCCGGAGGATGAAGACGACGGGAGAAGCCTCATTAGGATCCAGAGGTTTCCCCTTCCCAAGGCAAGTATCCAGGGGACTTTTTTTTTTTTTTGTCAGAGTTTTACTTTAACAATGCACATTGCCTGGCTGTCCTGCTGATCTGCTGCCTAATTATTTTAGCCATAGCCCCTGAACAAGCATGCAGCAGATCAGAGGTTTCTGACTGAAGTGGTGACTGGATTAGCTGCATGCTTGTTTCAGGTGTGTGGTTCAGCCACTACTGCAGCCAAAAAGATCAGCAGGTAAGCCAGGCAATGTGTATTGTTTAGAGAGACACTGAAGCCACCCCAAAAAATAAAAAATAAATGATATAATGAATTGGTTGCGTAGTATGGATAATTACTAGAATATTAGAAGCAAAGAAAAATATTCTTTTTATTTTCCGTTATATACGGTAGTGTTTTTTTATAACATTGCATCATTCTCTAATATTTGCAGTTTACACACTTCTCAGCATTCTAAATGCTTTTTACAGAGCAGGCTGTAAACGTTTGACCCGTCTTGTGCAGAAGAAAAAAACAATACAGTGACTGACAGTTGATATAACAACCTTCAGAAGACAGAGCTCTCTGTGACTTTGAAAGTCATGGAGCTCAATGGCTTATGTGCATAGATAATAACTGGAGGTTCTTAACTCTTCCTGTACTGGAAACAATATTAGACTGATGTCTCTGCTCCTAATGTTTTATTTCTTAGCCGTTACAAATTATCAATTTTTTTTTCCACTTCAGTGTGTGATTCAGATACTACTGCAGCCAAATAGATCAGCAGGGCTGGCAGGCAACTGGTATTGTTTAACAGGAAATAAATATGGCAGCCTCCATATCCCTCTCACCTCAGGTACACTTTAAAAAAAAACTGGAAAAGCAGATTTGTAGTGTAATGTAAATTGTATGCGGTGCAAGGTAAAGTTGGCAGCCAGTACATTGAACCGATCCATCCTAGAATGCATTCAATGCCGATGCAAGCCAGAATCCTCAGTGTAAAGTGAAACACAAAGGGTGTGAGTGTAATTACTGTATACAGTAGTAAGAAATCAAAGCTCTACACCAGCCTCAGGTCACAATTGTGTATTGATCAGGCAATTTGTCAGCAGATCAAACACACTATAAACAGACGAGTTCCATATCTATTGCCACTCCCCTCCAGAGCCCTGCCCCCCACATACAACATTTCTGGTGACACTAGCATACCAGGCCTCAGATTCTACCTGCATCTTGAAGGGCCACTACAGCAAAATGTGGACACCACCCTAGACCCTCCCCGGTTTTCAAAGTAACTCTGCAATATACTTTGCGTCAAAAATGAAAAAAAAAAAAAAAAAAAAAAAAAAAAACACGAAAAAAAACACAGCTCAATTCACTAAGCTTAACTCCTGTCTTTAATAACTCTTCTGAGCTGTTTTACAGTTATTACCATGGTGATATAATTGTGATAACTGTAAAACAGCTCTGAAGAGTTATTAAAGAGGAGCGGTTGTTGGGTATAGGGTCTCAGAGAAAAAAAACACACATATATCAGTAGCTAAAGATTGGCTGTACTTGCATTACATATGCATTTCACTGTCCACGTTTGGATTTCACAGAATTTGTATATAGTATATGCAGAGAATGATGCTCCTGACAGCTCATGGCAGGTTCCATGTTTGTCTGTCTCCTATGAAGCCAATTGTGATGTAATATCCTCCCTCCTTCCTGATGATTCCACTCAGAAAAAATACAACACTACTGTGCAGTGAATATTAATTAGCCATGTGGCTAGGAACAATAGCGGACTCATGCAGTGTACTCTGCCTGGAGATTTTTCAGTGCTGGCTGTTGTAACATGAGACTAACTTCTCACTAGCAGCCGAGGGGAGGACCCAAGCAGCCCCAGAATGCTTTGCAGTATGGTATGCGGCTCGTGGTACTTTTGAGAGCTTGGGTCTAACATCCTTGCTGTTCAGCACACATCAATAGTAAGAGAGATTTTTAACTTCAGTATTGCCTTTTTGGCTTCCTTCTAAATTGTTTAACACAGAAGAATAGAGGTTTAAATTAGCTTTTGCAGCCTGACAGTTACTCTTTAAAGACAGGAGTTAATTAAGGCCATTTGAAACAAGTCACAAATTGCAAAACGCAATTGGAATTTTGTTGCAATTTCACAATGCGATTTTGAAGCGAATGTCATTGGATGCTAGGAACATGGGGAAAAACAACAAAAAACACCCCGAGCATTCTGGGAGACCAGAGATCTTGTCTGCTGGTCGTAGAACTCTCAGTAACATTCTGCAGAGGTCACCTGCCAGGAACTGAAGGTGTCACCACCAGTGATAAATCTCAGAAAGCAAATCAGGGAGTGAAAAACTTTACAATGGGCAAACACTGACTAAATCATTTATAAATTAATACTGTAAAAAAAAAAAAGATTGTAAAAACTTGTCATTTCTAGATGCAAGACACATTACCCAGCATTCAACAGAGGTTGCGCTGAAGTCATGTGACCATCATGTGACTTCCATACTGCACACACTTTAGCTTGGAACAGCAGGTGCGCATGCGAGTTTGTCAGTTTCTGGAATCTTGTTGCCCGGCGCTGGGCATTCTAAATGGACGCGCGGAATTACCAGCACTGCGGCCGCAGAGGTTTCCGTCTGTACCGGCCATTGTCACCAGCTGCCAGTAAAAGTGACAATTAAAAGTCACAAGCAAAATATAAATGGCCCCCCGCAGGCTTGTTTGACAAGAAAAATAAATCACGCGGCGCCCAATTAAGTAAAGGTCGTAAAGCAATCCTAAACGAGATACACACACTGCAATCAGCTGGGGGCCCAGGAGACCAAGTACACAATAAATGTGGGAGTAGGGAAGGATTCTGCAGACAGAGGCAATTCTGAAGTGAGATGGATTAATGTGCTCTTCTCTGATTGGACAGGACATTAATGTGCTCTTCTCTGATTGGACAGGACATTAATGTGCTCTTCTCTGATTGGACAGGACATTAATGTGCTCTTCTCTGATTGGACAGGGCAGTGAGGCATACCTCAGCCTATCTACAATGCCCCTCAAAATAAAATCTGGGAGACATCGCTGAGTATTTGCCTTAACTGCAGCAAAAACGCAAGCGCTCCTGAACATAGTCAGAGTGATAAGGCCCTAATCCATTGCTGCCTTAGCTAATCTGTTGATCGCAGGTTGGCACCATTAACGGCCCTTTCACACTTAGGCAGTTAGCGGGCGATTCCCGCTAATCACTAAAGCGCTAGCGCTTACTCTATAGCAGTGTTCTCACTGCCGCGATTGGCGGTAGGAGGTAGAGGTGATAGTTAGGAGGAGGAGGAGATTACAGATAGAACATTGGTAGCATTATTTATGCAAATGTTTTGCTCTCTTTACCCAATCACTATTCTTCAAGTGTTGCTACCGACCAAAAAAAAAAAAAAAAAAAATGTTCAAATCAGCAATTATGGTGCGTAATAACTGCCTACTGGCAGGCATAGTGTGACAGCAATGGGCACTGGGGGCATCTATGTTTGCCTTCACAGTTGGGGTGATGATTGCTGCTATTCTAATGTCAGTGGGGCGCAGGTGAAGGAGGCATAGGATTTCTCTGCAGTAAATGGTACAATTAGTAATCTGTAAAGGGTAGAGATTTCTGATGCAGGAGTAATTGTCCACCTATAAGAATGAGCGCTAATGATGCTGGGAATGGTCTATTATCACTTCCTACTTAACCTCTACACCGGCCCATCACTACAAGCAATGCTCAGATCCCTCACAATGCCTGCTGCTACCAGGAGGTCAGTGACACCCATAGAGCTGTACTTACAGCAAGCAGCTAACTGTACAGCCGAAATACAGGAGGCTGCATGTACTGTACTATGGAGAGGAGAGGCAGGAGGCTGCATGTACTGTCCTATGGAGAGGAGAGGCAGGAGGCTGCATGTACTGTCCTATGGAGAGGGGAGGAGAGGCAGGAGGCTGCATGTACTGTGCTATGGAGAGGGGAGGAGGGGCAGGAGGCTGCATGTACTGTCCTATGGAGAGGAGAGGCAGGAGGCTGCATGTACTGTACTATGGAGAGGAGAGGCAGGAGGCTGCATGTACAGCGCTATGGAGAGAGGAGGAGAGGCAGGAGGCTGCATGTACTGTCCTATGGAGAGAGGAGGCAGGAGGCTGCATGTACTGTGCTATGGAGAGGGGAGGAGAGGCAGGAGGCTGCATGTACTGTCCTATGGAGAGGGGAGGAGAGGCAGGAGGCTGCATGTACTGTGCTATGGAGAGAGGAGGAGAGGCAGGAGGCTGCATGTACTGTGCTATGGAGAGGGGAGGAGAGGCAGGAGGCTGCATGTACTGTGCTATGGAGAGGGGAGGAGAGGCAGGAGGCTGTATGTACTGTCCTATGGAGAGGGGAGGCAGGAGGCTGCATGTACTGTCCTATGGAGAGGGGAGGAGAGGCAGGAGGCTGCATGTCCTGTGCTATGGAGAGGGGAGGAGAGGCAGGAGGCTGCATGTACTGTCCTATGGAGAGGGAAGGAGAGGCAGGAGGCTGCATGTACTGTGCTATGGAGAGGGGAGGCAGGAGGCTGCATGTACTGTGCCATGGAGAGGGGAGGCAGGAGGCTGCATGTACTGTACTATGGAGAGGAGAGGCAGGAGGCTGCATGTACTGTGCTATGGAGAGGAGAGGCAGGAGGCTGCATGTACTGACCTATGGAGAGGGGGGGAGAGGCAGGAGGCTGCATGTACTGACCTATGGAGAGGGGAGGCAGGAGGCTGCATGTACTGTGCTATGGAGAGGGGAGGAGAGGCAGGAGGCTGCATGTACTGTCCTAAGGAGAGGGGAGGAGAGGCAGGAGGCTGCATGTACTGTCCTATGAAGAGGGGAGGAGAGGCAGGAGGCTGCATGTACTGTCCTATGGAGAGGGGAGGAGAGGCAGGAGGCTGCATGTACTGTCCTATGGAGAGGGGAGGAGAGGCAGGAGGCTGCATGTACTGTCCTATGGAGAGAGGAGGCAGGAGGCTGCATGTACTGTGCTATGGAGAGGGGAGGAGAGGCAGGAGGCTGCATGTACTGTCCTATGGAGAGGGGAGGAGAGGCAGGAGGCTGCATGTACTGTCCTATGGAGAGGGGAGGAGAGGCAGGAGGCTGCATGTACTGTCCTATGGAGAGAGGAGGCAGGAGGCTGCATGTACTGTGCTATGGAGAGGGGAGGAGAGGCAGGAGGCTGCATGTACTGTCCTATGGAGAGGGGAGGGGAGGCAGGAGGCTGCATGTACTGTGCTATGGAGAGGGGAGGAGGCTGCATGTACTGTCCTATGGAGAGGGGAGGAGGCTGCATGTACTGTCCTATGGAGAGGGAAGGAGAGGCTGCATGTACTGTCCTATGGGGAGGGGAGGAGAGGCAGGAGGCTGCATGCACTGTACTATGGAGAGGGGAGGAGGCTGCATGTACTGTACTATGGAGAGGGAAGGAGAGGCTGCATGTACTGTCCTATGGGGAGGGGAGGAGAGGCAGGAGGCTGCATGTACTGTCCTATGGGGAGGGGAGGAGAGGCAGGAGGCTGCATGTACTGTCCTATGGAGACTGGAGGAGAGGCAGGAGGCTGCATGTACTGTCCTATGGAGACTGGAGGAGAGGCAGGAGGCTGCATGTACTGTCCTATGGAGAGGGGAGGAGAGGCAGGAGGCTGCATGTACTGTCCTATGGAGAGGGGAGGAGAGGCAGGAGGCTGCATGTACTGTCCTATGGAGAGGGAAGGACGCTGCATGTACTGTACTATGGAGAGGAGAGGCAGGAGGCTGCATGTACTGTACTATGGAGAGGGGAGGAGGCTGCATGTACTGTCCTATGGAGAGGGGACGGGAGGCAGGAGGCTGCATGTACTGTCCTATGGAGAGGGGAGGAGGCTGCATGTACTGTCCTATGGAGAGGCAGGAGGCTGCATGTACTGTCCTATGGAGAGGGAAGGACGCTGCATGTACTGTACTATGGAGAGGAGAGGCAGGAGGCTGCATGTACTGTACTATGGAGAGGGGAGGAGAGGCAGGAGGCTGTATGTACTGTCCTATGGAGAGGGGAGGCAGGAGGCTGCATGTACTGTCCTATGGAGAGGGGAGGAGAGGCAGGAGGCTGCATGTACTGTGCTATGGAGAGGGGAGGAGAGGCAGGAGGCTGTATGTACTGTCCTATGGAGAGGGGAGGCAGGAGGCTGCATGTACTGTCCTATGGAGAGGGGAGGAGAGGCAGGAGGCTGCATGTCCTGTGCTATGGAGAGGGGAGGAGAGGCAGGAGGCTGCATGTACTGTCCTATGGAGAGGGAAGGAGAGGCAGGAGGCTGCATGTACTGTGCTATGGAGAGGGGAGGCAGGAGGCTGCATGTACTGTGCTATGGAGAGGGGAGGCAGGAGGCTGCATGTACTGTACTATGGAGAGGAGAGGCAGGAGGCTGCATGTACTGTGCTATGGAGAGGAGAGGCAGGAGGCTGCATGTACTGACCTATGGAGAGGGGGGGAGAGGCAGGAGGCTGCATGTACTGACCTATGGAGAGGGGAGGCAGGAGGCTGCATGTACTGTGCTATGGAGAGGGGAGGAGAGGCAGGAGGCTGCATGTACTGTCCTATGGAGAGGGGAGGAGAGGCAGGAGGCTGCATGTACTGTCCTATGGAGAGGGGAGGAGAGGCAGGAGGCTGCATGTACTGTCCTATGGAGAGGGGAGGAGAGGCAGGAGGCTGCATGTACTGTCCTATGGAGAGGGGAGGAGAGGCAGGAGGCTGCATGTACTGTCCTATGGAGAGGGGAGGAGAGGCAGGAGGCTGCATGTACTGTCCTATGGAGAGAGGAGGCAGGAGGCTGCATGTACTGTGCTATGGAGAGGGGAGGAGAGGCAGGAGGCTGCATGTACTGTCCTATGGAGAGGGGAGGAGAGGCAGGAGGCTGCATGTACTGTCCTATGGAGAGGGGAGGAGAGGCAGGAGGCTGCATGTACTGTCCTATGGAGAGAGGAGGCAGGAGGCTGCATGTACTGTGCTATGGAGAGGGGAGGAGAGGCAGGAGGCTGCATGTACTGTCCTATGGAGAGGGGAGGGGAGGCAGGAGGCTGCATGTACTGTGCTATGGAGAGGGGAGGAGGCTGCATGTACTGTCCTATGGAGAGGGGAGGAGGCTGCATGTACTGTCCTATGGGGAGGGGAGGAGAGGCAGGAGGCTGCATGCACTGTACTATGGAGAGGGGAGGAGGCTGCATGTACTGTACTATGGAGAGGGAAGGAGAGGCTGCATGTACTGTCCTATGGGGAGGGGAGGAGAGGCAGGAGGCTGCATGTACTGTCCTATGGGGAGGGGAGGAGAGGCAGGAGGCTGCATGTACTGTCCTATGGAGACTGGAGGAGAGGCAGGAGGCTGCATGTACTGTCCTATGGAGAGGGGAGGAGAGGCAGGAGGCTGCATGTACTGTCCTATGGAGAGGGGGGGGAGAGGCAGGAGGCTGCATGTACTGTCCTATGGAGAGGGGAGGAGAGGCAGGAGGCTGCATGTACTGTCCTATGGAGAGGGAAGGACGCTGCATGTACTGTACTATGGAGAGGAGAGGCAGGAGGCTGCATGTACTGTACTATGGAGAGGGGAGGAGGCTGCATGTACTGTCCTATGGAGAGGGGACGGGAGGCAGGAGGCTGCATGTACTGTCCTATGGAGAGGGGAGGAGGCTGCATGTACTGTCCTATGGAGAGGCAGGAGGCTGCATGTACTGTCCTATGGAGAGGGAAGGACGCTGCATGTACTGTACTATGGAGAGGAGAGGCAGGAGGCTGCATGTACTGTACTATGGAGAGGGGAGGAGGCTGCATGTACTGTCCTATGGAGAGGCAGGAGGCTGCATGTACTGTCCTATGGAGAGGAAAGGACGCTGCATGTACTGTCCTATGGAGAGGAGAGGCAGGAGGCTGCATGTACTGTCCTATGGAGAGGGAAGGAGAGGCAGGAGGCTGCATGTACTGTGCTATGGAGAGGGGAGGCAGGAGGCTGCATGTACTGTGCTATGGAGAGGGGAGGCAGAAGGCTGCATGTACTGTACTATGGAGAGGAGAGGCAGGAGGCTGCATGTACTGACCTATGGAGAGGGGGTGAGAGGCAGGAGGCTGCATGTACTGACCTATGGAGAGGGGAGGCAGGAGGCTGCATGTACTGACCTATGGAGAGGGGAGGAGAGGCAGGAGGCTGCATGTACTGTCCTATGGAGAGGGGAGGAGAGGCAGGAGGCTGCATGTACTGTCCTATGGAGAGGGGAGGAGAGGCAGGAGGCTGCATGTACTGTCCTATGGAGAGAGGAGGCAGGAGGCTGCATGTACTGTGCTATGGAGAGGGGAGGAGAGGCAGGAGGCTGCATGTACTGTCCTATGGAGAGGGGAGGGGAGGCAGGAGGCTGCATGTACTGTCCTATGGAGAGGGGAGGAGAGGCAGGAGGCTGCATGTACTGTGCTATGGAGAGGAGAGGCAGCATGTACTGTGCTATGGAGAGGGGAGAAGAGGCAGCATGTACTGTCCTATAGAGAGGCAGGAGGCTGCATGTACTGTCCTATGGAGAGGGGAGGAGAGGCAGGAGGCTGCATGTACTGTCCTATGGAGAGGGAAGTAGAGGCAGGAGGCTGCATGTACTGTGCTATGGAGAGGGGAGGGGAGGCAGGAGGCTGCATGTACTGTCCTATGGAGAGGGGAGGAGAGGCAGGAGGCTGCATGTACTGTGCTATGGAGAGGGGAGGCAGGAGGCTGCATGTACTGTGCTATGGAGAGGAGAGGAGAGGCAGGAGGCTGCATGTACTGTCCTATGGAGAGGGGAGGAGAGGCAGGAGGCTGCATGTACTGTGCTATGGAGAGGGGAGGCAGGAGGCTGCATGTACTGTCCTATGGAGAGGGGAGGAGAGGCAGGAGGCTGCATGTACTGTGCTATGGAGAGGGGAGGCAGGAGGCTGCATGTACTGTGCTATGGAGAGGAGAGGAGAGGCAGGAGGCTGCATGTACTGTCCTATGGAGAGGGGAGGAGAGGCAGGAGGCTGCATGTACTGTACTAAGGAGAGGGGAGGAGAGGCAGGAGGCTGCATGTACTGTGCTATGGAGAGGGGAGGAGGGGCAGGAGGCTGCATGTACTGTCCTATGGAGAGGAGAGGCAGGAGGCTGCATGTACTGTGCTATGGAGAGGAGAGGCAGGAGGCTGCATGTACTGTGCTATGGAGAGGAGAGGCAGGAGGCTGCATGTACTGTCCTATGGAGAGGAGAGGCAGGAGGCTGCATGTACTGTCCTATGGAGAGGAGAGGCAGGAGGCTGCATGTACTGTGCTATGGAGAGGGGAGGAGGCTGCATGTACTGTCCTATGGAGAGGGAAGGACGCTGCATGTACTGTCCTATGGAGAGGAGAGGCAGGAGGCTGCATGCACTGTACTATGGAGAGGGGAGGAGGCTGCATGTACTGTACTATGGAGAGGGAAGGAGAGGCTGCATGTACTGTCCTATGGGGAGGGGAGGAGAGGCAGGAGGCTGCATGTACTGTCCTATGGGGAGGGGAGAGAGGCAGGAGGCTGCATGTGACTGTCCTATGGAGACTGGAGGAGAGGCAGGAGGCTGCATGTACTGTCCTATGGAGACTGGAGGAGAGGCAGGAGGCTGCATGTACTGTCCTATGGAGAGGGGGGGGGGAGGGCAGGAGGCTGCATGTACTGTCCTATGGAGAGGGAAGGACGCTGCATGTACTGTACTATGGAGAGGAGAGGCAGGAGGCTGCATGTACTGTACTATGGAGAGGGGAGGAGGCTGCATGTACTGTCCTATGGAGAGGGGACGGGAGGCAGGAGGCTGCATGTACTGTCCTATGGAGAGGGGAGGAGGCTGCATGTACTGTCCTATGGAGAGGCAGGAGGCTGCATGTACTGTCCTATGGAGAGGGAAGGACGCTGCATGTACTGTACTATGGAGAGGAGAGGCAGGAGGCTGCATGTACTGTACTATGGAGAGGGGAGGAGGCTGCATGTACTGTCCTATGGAGAGGCAGGAGGCTGCATGTACTGTCCTATGGAGAGGAAAGGACGCTGCATGTACTGTCCTATGGAGAGGGGAGGAGGCTGCATGTACTGTCCTATGGAGAGGGGAGGAGGCTGCATGTACTGTCCTATGGAGAGGGGAGGAGGCTGCATGTACTGTCCTATGGAGAGGGAAGGACGCTGCATGTACTGTCCTATTCTCCATAGGACAGTAGGCAGGAGAGGCAGGAGGCTGCATGTACTGTCCTATGGAGAGGGAAGGACGCATGCATGTACTGTACTATGGAGAGGAGAGGCAGGAGGCTGCATGTACTGTACTATGGAGAGGAAAGGAGGCTGCATGTACTGCACTATGGAGAGGAAAGGAGCTGCATGTACTGCACTATGGAGAGGAAAGGAGGCTGCATGTACTGTCCTATGGAGAGGGGAGGAGGCTGCATGTACTGTCCTATGGAGAGGGGCAGGAGGCTGCATGTACTGTCCTATGGAGAGGGGCAGGAGGCTGCATGTACTGTCCTATGGAGAGGGGCAGGAGGCTGCATGTACTGTCCTATGGAGAGGGGCAGGAGGCTGCATGTACTGTCCTATGGAGAGGGGCAGGAGGCTGCATGTACTGTACTAAGGAGAGGGGAGGAGGCTACATGTACTGTCCTATGGAGAGGGGAGGAGACATGTACGGTCCTATGGAGAGGGGAGGAGAAGCAGGAGGCTGCATGTACTGTGCTATGGAGAGGGGAGCAGAGGCAGGAGGCTGCATGTACTGTCCTATGGAGAGGGGAGGCAGGAGGCTGCATGTACTATCCTATGGAGAGGGGAGGGGAGGCAGGAGGCTGCATGTACTGTCCTATGGAGAGGGGAGGAGAGGCCAGGAGGCTGCATGTACTGTCCTATGTAGAGGGGAGGAGAGGCAGGAGGCTGCATGTACTGTCCTATGTAGAGGGGAGGAGAGGCAGGAGGCTGCATGTACTGTCCTATGGAGAGGGAAGGAGAGGCTGCATGTACTGTCCTATGGAGAGGGGAGGCAGGAGGCTGCATGTACTGTCCTATGGAGAGGGGAGGAGAGGCAGGAGGCTGCATGTACTGTCCTATGTAGAGGGGAGGAGAGGCAGGAGGCTGCATGTACTGTCCTATGGAGAGGGGAGGAGAGGCAGGAGGCTGCATGTACTGTACTATGGAGAGGGGAGGAGAGGCTGCATGTACTGTCCTATGGAGAGGGGAGGAGGCTGCATGTACTGTCCTATGGAGAGGGGAGGAAGCTGCATGATGTACTGTCCTATGGAGAGGGGAGGAGGCTGCATGTACTGTCCTATGGAGAGGGGAGGAGACATGTACGGTCCCATGAGAGGGGAGGAGGCTGCATGTACTGTCCTATGGAGAGGGGAGGAGGCTGCATGTACTGTACTATGGAGAGGGGAGGAGGCTGCATGTACTGTACTATGGAGAGGGAGGAGGCTGCATGTACTGTCCTATGGAGAGGGGAGGAGACATGTACGGTCCTATGGAGAGGGGAGGAGAAGCAGGAGGCTGCATGTACTGTCCTATGGAGAGGGAAGTAGAGGCAGGAGGCTGCATGTACTGTGCTATGGAGAGGGGAGGGAAGGCAGGAGGCTGCATGTACTGTACTATAGAGAGAGGGGAGGAGAGGCAGGAGGCTGCATGTACTGTCCTATAGAGAGGAGAGGCAGGAGGCTGCATGTACTGTCCTATAGAGAGGAGAGGAGAGGCAGGAGGCTGCATGTACTGTCCTATGGAGAGGGGAGGAGAGGCAGGAGGCTGCATGTACTGTCTTATAGAGAGGAGAGGCAGGAGGCTGCATGTACTGTCCTATGGAGAGGGGAGGAGAGGCAGGAGGCTGCATGTACTGTCCAATGGAGAGGGGAGGAGGCTGCATGTACTGTCCAATGGAGAGGGGAGGAGGCTGCATGTACTGTCCTATGAAGAGGGGAGGAGGCTGCATGTACTGTCCTATGGAGAGGGGAGGAGAGGCAGGAGGCTGCATGTACTGTCTTATGGAGAGGAGAGGAGAGGCAGGAGGCTGCATGTAGTGTGCTATGGAGAGGGGAGGAGAGGCAGGATGTACTGGTGCTATGGAGAGGGGAGGAGAGGCTGCATGTAATGTCCTATGGAGAGGAGAGGCAGGAGGCTGCATGTACTGTCCTATGGAGAGGGGAGAGAGGCAGGAGACTGCATGTACTGTCCTATGGAGAGGGGAGGAGAGGCTGCATGTAATGTCCTATGGAGAGAGGAGAGGCAGGAGGCTGCATGTACTGTCCTATGGAGAGGGGGGGAGAGGCAGGAGGCTGCATGTACTGTGCTATGTAGAGGGGAGGAGAGGCAGGATGCTGCATGTACTGTGCTATGGAGAGGGAGGAGAGGCAGGAGGCTGCATGTACTGTCCTATAGAAAGGGGAGGGGAGGCTGCATGTACTGTGCAATTGGGGAGGGAGGAGAGGCAGGAGGCTGCTATGTACTGTGCTATGGAGAGGGGAGGAGAGGCAGGAGGCTGCATGTACTGTCCTATAGAAAGGGGAGGGGAGGGCTGCATGTACTGTGCAATGGAGAGGGGAGGAGAGGCAGGAGGCTGCATGTACTGTCCTATGGAGAGGGGAGGAGAGGCAGGAGGCTGCATGTACTGTCCTATGGAGAGGGGAGGAGAGGCAGGAGGCTGCATGTACTGTCCTATGAAGAGGGGAGGAGGCTGCATGTACTGTCCTATGAAGAGGGGAGGAGGCTGCATGTACTGTCCTATGGAGAGGGGAGGAGAGACCGGAGGCTGCATGTACTGTCCTATGGAGAGGGGAGAGGCAGGAGACTGCATGTACTGTGCTATGGAGAGGAGAGGAGGGGAAGGAGGCTGCATGTTCTGTCCTATGGAGAGGTGGAAGAGAGACAGGAGGCTGCAATTGTTGGCAATCTTCTTGGGGTCCATTGCTATTCTCCACATCTCCATCGCTAAAGATCTTTAGGGTCGGTTTCCACTAGGAGCCATGGTCGTTCCCAATTGGTCACAGCTCCCGTTGTGCTGTGAAAGCAGCCTAAATATCGCGTATCGCTATAGCCGTGTCCCGCATGGCTATAGCGATACGGCTGTGGGCTGCAGCACACTGGCCAGATATGCAGAGTGTTGCGATCTGGATGGAAAAGCCATGAAGATAGGCAGCGTGTCCCCGCCCCTCTCGCCTGCAGAGAAACGTTGCATATCCGTGCAGAATTCAGCACTAGTGTAAACAGACCCTTAGTATAAAGATCGAGGAAACTTCGTTCCTCTGCAGTTTCCAGCGATTCAGTCATGCAATCGGAACTTAGTGCCTGTACCCACTACACGATTTTTACGACTTGCGATCTTTTAAGCAACTAACGATCATTTCATGATCTCACGATGTGGATACAGGTGCAGGATTATACGAACGACGCTTGATGCCACACGGTGATATCGAGCGTCATGGCGGATCTCTAAGATGCCCTTTGACTCCCGCGCAAAGTACCGCGATTGTTTGACCCATTGTTTACGCCAATCGGGTGTTCCCGCGGGCAGGAAGATGGATCGGGGAACCTAGTTTGTCGGGAGGCGTCACTGTGAGGTTCCCAGATCCATTTTCAGGTGACTATTAAGGGCCCATTCACACTTCAGTGTCTTGCCGGCGATTTCGGCAAAATGCTCAAACGCTAGCGCCTTTGAAAACACTAGTGTAATAAAACCCTATGGGGCCGTTCTTACTTGGGCGATTTGTGCTAATCCCCGCAAATTGGCCAAAATCGCGAAACGTAAACGCGTAGCCTACACCATTTTCAGGCGATTACCCGGCGATGGCGTTTCAGTGCTATAGAAGTGCTAAACGCGATAGATGAGAAAAATCGCTGCACTGTCCAGTGAATTTTCTGGGTGAAATCACGGAAAAAAAATCACTCCTGCAAAACGCCGGCAAAAATAGTTGCCGTTTTGCGCTTTTAAGTGAATGGGCCCTTAGGGCTGGTTCACACTTGGCGCTTTTTCGTTGCTTTATTGATCACCAGCGATCAGCAAAGCGCTGCTGCTATGTATCCCTATGGATACAATTACACTGCAGCGTTTTGGGACGATCGCAATGTTTTGCCCATGAATCACGATCACAGATCCGAACGCGATATCAGGCAAGAGGCGGGCAAGCGCCGAATGTGAACTGGCCCTTAGCTTCACTGCTATTGTATTCACCTCCTGTCCACCTACCCATCCCCCCAATCCCCCCCCCCCCCCCAAAACCAACAACTTACTAATGAGTAATTACGCTGATCAAACAAAACACTCTCCTGCTACAGCCACACACTTCACACTCCCTTATCGATTGGGCTGCAAATTAAAGGACGTTTAATCACCCATAAATGAGGAGTACATATTGACTGGCGGCACTGAGGTCGTGTTAAGCAGTGATCTCTGTGAAAGAGTACATCACTGGAAGAGGTCACAGCTTACTGATAACTGCCTAACAAACAACACAAAACAGAGAGATTGCTCTGCTGTAGTGTGGAGGGGAGATTTAGGCCAACCTGACGGGTGAAGTCACGATGATCCAACAAAGTCAGCGACAGCATTCCAGCGCAACAAAATGCACGCGCAAGACAATAGATATACTTCCTGAACAGCACACCTCACCTGCTATAGATGCAAGGTCTAGTCTGTGTGGCTTCCAGACTTGGAATCCAATGAAGTAGTCAACCAGCAGTGAAGATTTTCAATTTTCTGCTTAATTCACAAAGGCCTCAATTCACTAAGATCATGCTGGAGATAATAAGGCAAGAGAAAACTTACCTCCACATAAGAGAGAGTTATCTTATCTCTTCATTCCTTACATTACCTCCTCTGTAGTTAATTTACCTCCTCTGTAGTTATTTTCACACGCAGTTAATGAACAGCCTGTCTTTAACTCTGGAGTTATTTTAAGGATTGGAGAGTTAACTTAAAGACAGAAGAGTTAACTTTAGGTTTGCCTGAGGTAAAATGTTTCCTGAATACTACATGCCTTATCACCATGGTAACAACTCTAGAAGAGTTATTAAAGACAGGAGATAAGCTTAGTGAATTGAGGCCAAAGACAGTGAATATACAGCCATCACCCGGTGTAGGTATCAGGTGTAAGTATAGACACTGCAGTCTAAACAGTGACTGTCCGTTGTGCTTTACTGCCTGGCTGCAATGTAGACACACTCACTTCCAGAATCAGAATGAGTTTATTCGCCAAGCACGACTGGGTCATGCCCGGAATTGGGTTTGGCACCTTACACTTGCTCATAGTAAACACAGGAAGTACAAAATGACCAACATGCAGAGACAAAAAGTGCAGAACAGTCCATACTATATACAAAAACAGGGGTGCAAAATGGGCAATAGAATACAGTAAAGTGTTCAGTGACAGTGTCCAGATTCAGCATAGAGTTATGTTCGCTAGTTCAGTCAAGTGAGTTCAGGAGGTTGACAGCAGAGGGGAAAAAGGAGTTACTGTGCCTCGAAGTTTTTACGTAGATGGCTCGGAACCTGCGGCCTGACGGTAGACGGATGAAAAAGCGGTGACCAGGGTGTGAGGGGTCATCGACAATCTTCAGTGCTCTGGAGCGTAGCCTGGAGAGATGTAGGCAGTCGAGTGATGGTAGTGGTCTCCCAATGATCCTTTCCGCCGATCTAATGATCCTCTGAAGTTTGTATCTATCCCTGTTGGACGATCCAGCGTACCATACAAGGATCGAAGAGCAGAGGACGGACTCTATGGTGGCAGTGTAGAAGTTCGTCAGCAATTCCTGGGCCATGCTGAACTTCTTCAGTTGTCGGAGGAAGAACAGCCTCTGCTGGGCTTTCCTCTGAGTTAAGGTGGTGTTTTCCTTCCAGGTCAGGTCATTTGAGATGGTGGTGCCCAGGAGGCGAACGCTGGCCACTCGCTCAGCTTCAAAGCCATCAATGTAGATTGGTGGAAGGGGGGGGGGGGGGGGGCGGAAGCATGCCTCCTGAAATCTACTATCACCTCAACAGTTTTGGCTGTGTTAAGGACCAGTCTGTTATCCCTGCACCACTGGCACATTCTGTCGACCTCCCGGCGGTAGTCCTGTTCGTCGCTGTTGGTCACCAGGCCAACGATGGTGGTGTCATCCGCAAATTTGATGACCTTGACAGAGTTTGCCCTGGATCTACAGTTGTTTGTGTAGAGGAAGAACAGGATCGGTGATAAGATACAGCCTTGTGGGGCCCCCGTGTTTGTTACCCTTGGTTGAGAGATGACATCCCCCAGCTTCACGACTTGAGTCCTGTTGGTCAGGAAGTCAGTAATCCACAGACGAAGGGTGGGATGGACATTTAGCTCTTCCAGATTGCTCTGCAGTATGCGGGGGCAGATGGTGTTAAAAGCCGAGCTGAAGTCTAGTAGAAGGATCCTGGCATACGTGTTCGATTTGTCCAAGTGGTCGTTTACAAGCTCTAAACAGATGTTGATAGCGTCATCGGTGGATCTGTTTGCTCTGTATGCGAACTGGAATGGGTCCAGTAAGGGGGGTGGCATCACGCTTAATGTGGGACAGAACTGCTCTTTCAAAGGTTTTCATGATGTTGGAGGTGAGGGCCACCGGCCTAAAATTGTTGAGTTCGGAGTTTCCCTGCTTTTTGGGGACCGGAATGATAGTGGACTGTTTGAAGCATGCGGGGACCTTGCCTTCCTGAAGGGATTTGGTAAAGATGGGGGTCAGGATGGGAGCTAGCTGCCGTGAGCATGTTTTCAGGCAGGCTGGTGACACCCCATCAGGCCCAGAGGCTTTCCTCGCATTCAATTTTGACAGGTGGAAGAGGACGTCAGCTTCACATACAGCTGGTGGTGGTGGGTTCAGGTCTGGGACATCAACGTCTTTGGCTGTGGAGTGGGCAGTAGCTGTCTCAGGCTCCGCTGCTGCCTCTTGGTTTTCAAACCTGCTGTAGAAGCTGCTTAGGTCTTCAGCTAGCTTGGCACTTGGCGTTGCCTGCTGGGGGGAGGGCTTGTAGTTCGTGACAACTTTGAGCCCTTTCCAGAAAGCTCGTGGGTCATTTGAAAGGAGGTTGCGTCTCAACCTTTCCGCGTACTCCTTTTTGGCGGCTCTTAGTTCTCGCTTCAGGTTGTTCCTTGCTCTCCTATAGTTCTCCTGATTTCCGGCCTTGTGCGCTGCTTCCTTGCTTCTCCTCAGTTGCCGTAGTTTGTTGGAGAACCACGGTTTATTGGTAGGGTAGACTTTGAAGGACTTGGTAGGTATGCAGGCGTCCTCGCAAAAGCTGATATATGAGGAGATGTCTGCCCACTCGTCCAGGTTTGGGGCTTCTAAGGCCTTCCAGTCAGTGCAGTCAAAACATGCCTGGAGTTGGAGTTTGGCTTCACTCGACCACACTTTGGTAGACTTGAGAATGGGTTTCATTGACTCCAGGCACCTCCTGTAGGTGGGGATCAGGTGGACGAGAGAGTGGTCGGAGAAGCCCAGTGCTGCCCGTGGTATGGCTTTGTAGGCATCTTCCAAGTGTGCCCTACAGCACTGTGGGCATCTGAGAGGTTTTTTTTGTTTGTTTGTTTTATTTAAAGGGTACCTGTACAGTGATTTTATTTTAAAATTATGGCTGTTCTTCCTAAAATGATGGTGGTTGTTCCGATACGTTTTAGCAAGCACTAAAGCTGAATACTTCCCTGTAGATGCATTGGGGCACCTCATAACGACACCTCCCGACAACGAGGTTCCCCGATCCATCTTCCTTCCAGCGGGAACACGACGGGTGCAAACGAGAGATCTGATCCGCTGTGACTGTCACCATTGCCGTTCGAGTAATCACGTGCCTGTACCAACATTGCAAGATCCCAGAAACGATCGCTCACTCATTTCTGGGGCTTTTAAATCTTTTTTATTTAAATGCCAGCGATTTGTACAGATTGCCTTTTCGGGGGGGGGGGGGGGGGGGGGGGGGGACTCTGGGTAGGAAAGTTGCAGCAAACTCCATTTGAAAAGTGAATTTATAGAAATCCTAAACTTTGTATAGAAGCACAAACACTCCAAAAATCCTGCAGGACCCGCCTCCTTTGCCAGTAATCCTCATATTTATCGGAAGTCGACAGTGGGCAAATTACAGCCTGGGCACCGATACCAGCAATTAACATTAGAGTCCATAAGGTGCCCATTTTACCGAAAACGACCTGCTTCAGCTGAGGAGTACATAGGACTCTTCAGTAATGAGGGTTCTGTCATGCTGCCCCTACCCATTGGAATTCCCTATCATACCCAGTAAAGACAGCCCCATCCCTGCAGCTATTCAAATCAAGATTTAAAAGCACCCTGATCAGCCTGGCATTTGTGGACTTATTCTTCCCTGTACCACAATTTACCAATCAGCTAATTACTGGTCTGAGCCATGCTTATGCGCTTTGAGTCCTACGGGAGAAAAGCGTTTTACAAATGTTGTTATTTGTTGTAAATGTTCCTTTTTGTTGAAATGACAAAATCCAGTGAAGGAGAGCACAGCAGACACCATGTCCAAAATACTTTCCTTCAGTTTAGTGGGAAGATTAGCAGGCATTTCCTCTCTCCTTGTTTTCCCCACACCGTGTCTGTCCGTACAAAGCACCAGTGAGAGTGGATTTACTCTGTTTCCTCCCACCTCTCAAAATATACAGACAGGTTAATCTGCTTCCCGTAAGACTGGCCGCATGATGGACGTGCGCTCGCGCACATATACATACACACACGCATGCACGTACGCACGCACGAAAGACCACAGCAATCTTGTCTTCCGCCATCTTTGAAGTGGGGCACTGGACTCCTAGAAAACTCCCTACATGCCATTCTTCCGATTTACTCCACTCTAAAAAAAAAAAAAAAAAAAAAAACTTTTACAGAGAGTTTGTCAATAACTTAAAGAGACACTGAAGCGAAAAAAAAATTATATTATGATTTGTATGTGTAGTACAGCTAAGAAATAAAACATTAAAGAGAACCCGAGGTGTGTTTAAAGAATGTTATCTGCATACAGAGGCTGGATCTGCCTATACAGCCCAGCCTCTGTTGCTATCCCAAACCCCACTAAGGTCCCCCTGCACTCTGCAATCCCTCATAAATCACAGCCGTGCTGTGAGGCTGTGTTTACATCTGTAATGTCAGTCTCAGCTGCTCCCCCGCCTCCTGCATAGCTCCAGTCCCTGCCCCGTCCCTTCCCTCCAATCAGCAGGGAGGGAAGGGATGCAGGCGGGGACTGGAGTTCTGCAGGAGGCGGGGAGAGCAGCAGACTGACACTATAGAGATAAACACAGCCAGCTCTGACAAGCTGTTTGTCAGCAGCGTGGCTGTGATTTATGAGGGATTGCAGAGTGCAGGGGGACCTTAGTGGGGTTTGGGATAGCAACAGAGGCTGGGCTGTATAGGCAGATCCAGCCTCTGTATGCAGATAACATTCTTCAAACCCACCTCGGGTTCTCTTTAAGATCAGATACATCAGTCTAATTGTTTCCAGTACAGGAAGAGTTAAGAAACTCCAGTTATCTCTATGCAAAAAAGCCATTAAGCTCTACGACTTTCAAAGTCGTGGAGAGGGCTGTTTTCTGACTTTTATTATCTCAACTGTTATTGAACTATTTACTTTTCCTCTGCCAGAGGAGAGGTCATTAGTTCACTGACTGCTCTGAAAGAATCATTTTGAATGCTGAGTGTTGTGTAATCTGCACATATTAGAGAATGATGCAATGTTAGAAAAAACACTATATACCTGACAATAAAAATATGAGAATATTTTCTTTGCTGCTAATCTTCTAGTAATTATTCATCGTACACAACCAATTCATTATATCATTTTTTTTTTCGCTTCAGTGTCTCTTTAAAAAGCACACCTGAGGGTCCTTTCACACTGGCACGGTGTCGCAAAATTGTCGCACTGCTACCGCAACATAATGTATTCTTATGGGGGAGGTCACATTCTCCATGTTGCGGTACGTTGCTCTGGAAGTGCCAGATCTAACACTAGTGCAAAACTATGTTACCGCGCATCTTCCACAGTGATCTGCGTCGGCCCGGAAGTTATGTTAGTCTATGGGTGACGCGGGGTTTTTGTAAACAGTTGACACGTCACGGCGCGCATGCGCGGAAGCATGTTTTTACAATACGCTTCCTCGCACTTCCGGATACTCCAAGCAAGAAGTGACTGCAAGCACACGCCACTTCCTGCTTGGCTGGTGGCCAGATAGTGAACACCGCGTAGTCACGCAGTGTTCCCTGAAGGCCTGTTTTTGGCGGTGTGGTGGGCGCACCACTGACGCTAGTTTACAATGTGAAATCAGCCTGAAGTGAGAAGGATATGGAGGCCGACATTTCTTTTTAAGCAATGCACATTGCCTGGCTGTCCTGCTGATCTTCTGCCTCTAATACTGTTAAAGAAAACATGAGATAGGGGGAGAGAAACTCTAATACTGTTAAATTATACCTAGGGTTTCTGTCAGCCCCCTCCAGGCTGATCACTCCCTCGCCGTCCTGCTCCGCCTCCTGGATCATTCGCCATTCGCACAGGCAAGTCTTCCGGTCTGGGGCGTACTGCTCATGCACGGCCTGGCTACACGCACGCCCCCATAGCCGGGAGCGTTCTGTGCCTGCACAGGCCACGGGGGAGCAGGCATGCGGCCGGACTGCGCTTGTGCCAACCGGAGGACTTTGCGAAGCCAATTGCGGACGATCCAGGAGGGGGAGGGCAAGGAAGCGATCAGCCTGGTTATCGAGGATAGCACGGCTCCGCGCTATACTTTATGTTTTTTCACAGCATCACAGATTGCGGTCTTTCTAATCGTGGTCATACCTGATGTTTGTACATTCGTGTGCCTCTGAGGAGGCGGCTTCTGCCCGTGAAACGTGTGTCAGGCATGTTGGTTTTGTGAATTGGATCTTTTTGTAATTTGTCTACATTCCATGACGGCAAATCGAGAAAGATTTTGTATTATTGAAGAATGAAGACTGATGCTGTTCCTTTAAAAGGATACCCGAGGTGACGTGTGACATAATAAGATAGACATGGGTATGTACAGTGCCAAGCACACATAACTAGGCTGTGTTCCTTTTTTTCTTTCTCTGCCTGAAAGAGTTAAATATCAGGTATGTAAGTGGCTGACTCAGTCCTGACTCAGACAGGAAGTGACTACAGTGTGACCCTCACTGATAAGAAATTCCAACTATAAAACACCTTCCTAGCAGAAAAAAAAAGATAAAAAGGGCCAATAGTTCATAGATTTTAGCTCTGGCATACTTCAATGAATGTGTCATTAAGCAGAGACAATAAAACAGTTAAAACTTAAAATGTAGATTTAAACATAAAATAAAACTGTAGAATATCTTGAAAAAGTCATTTTTAGGAGAAGGAAGATAGATAAGTATCGTTTATTTCATTAGTTTATTCTCTACTCAGGTGTCCTTTAAAAAAACCCCAGAGTGTCAGGACTGTTTTGTATATATCTGCCGTAAAGAGATTTGGGGTGGAACTGTACTAGTGTATTTCATCTGAAGTCATTGTTATCGAAAATCCTCATCTGACCGCCAGCGTGACTCCCAGCCATTCCTCCACCACCACCGATCTGTCTACCGTTACCGCGGTGCTGTACCACATGACTTGTGTGGGAAGTGGACAGGTGAGACTTTTCAGAGCAGAAACGGCGTTTCCCCGCCCCTCATCTGCAGGGAAACACTGCAGATTCCTGACGAATTCACCACCAAAAGAAACGGGCCCTAACAGTTTTGACTATCCAGATGACATCATTATTGTGCCATTATGCTAGGTACACACTAAGATTTTCCGTGCGATTTTGCGACCCGATCGTTTTTTCCGCACGATTCTGCACTCTATTCTCTTATCTTTTTCCATTCACCGCTATGAAAAATCGAGCGCAGAAACAATCGGGAGCAATATTGGACATTACGGATTTTATCAATCGGATCCATCTATCGCACGGAAAATCGTACCGTGTGTATTGGGCATAACACACAATGACCAGCAGGGCTACGGGGGAGGGTTGATGCTGCCCAATCTGTTGCACACCAGGTTACGGGAACATGGGATTGGGGTGCAGGAAACAATCCTAGGGGGGAGGGGGTGCTGCTGTGAGATGTCCATCCTGAAGAATATACTACAGAACATGTGATGGTGACTGCACAATGCTTGCCAGAGCTTGCAGGATAAAGTGGAGCTGAACTCTTGCACAGGACAGAAGGAAAAACACAGAGAAATACACCCTGTATGTATTTGGAGAGTTTAGCCCGTCTAATTCCCCCTCATCTGTGTCTAATCACCAGTTGTAATTTGATCTCTGGCATGCCTTGGGTTCAGAGAAAATAATTCCTGCAATAACTAAATTATATTAGGTGTTTTCTGTCTATAATAGGTTGCTATATATTTATATCATGTTTTTTAAATTCATTATCTTTTAATAAGTTGCTATATATTTGTTTATCTTACAATATTGTCTTAACTGCATCACTGTAAAATTTATAAAGCACTCCAGGGGTACGCGCTGTGAGCCAGCTTGAATTTTTAGCAGTGTATCCCCGAACGACACAGCAAGCTGACTAGCTTGCGCACACTGTGCACGAACAATAAAGTTTGTTTTAATTCTCCCCACTTGTTGCCATAACTACGGCATCTATGCGGATATAAATCCGCCCCCCTGTACGCGTGACGTCATCTGATGAAGGCGCAGCGCGCCGAAACGCGTCATGACGTCACACGCACCACGATTCTAGGCTCCGCCCACCGCCTCGCAAGACGAGCTTCCTGGTACATCGGACACGCTGCTGCTGGCCACAGCGCGTGCAGCCTTGCCGCTGAGGGGTGTAGAGCCCACCCGCTGATAAGCGTTTTTAATCTTCATTTCTGTAAGTAATCACTTTTAAGCGCAATAAAAGTCTCATCCTGGGTAACGCACTTAGAGCGCTCCTTCTTTTTTAGATACTTTTTGCACACTCCCTAACTTGGAGCAGCATAAACTGTGTTTGCCTGGTGTGGACTAGAGACTCATTGGATGTGATTGGTCAAGGCTTCCTGGAGTTGAAAGCGCAAGGAACACTTTTTTGTCTAGTAATTTGATCTCTCAGCTGTCACCCGACTGCTTCGGCAGGGCAGCTAATCTGTAAACACAGGATGTTAACCCTTTGTCCGCTTCCATGAAAGCAGGAAGTAGACACACTGCAGATTTATTGCAAGATTTGTATCAGCTGTAATATAGTGAGGCCGGCAGGCGCTGGCAGAGCGCTCCTAGTGGGTCCCAGCCCTTAAAGCACATTGAAAACGACCCCCCCTCCCAAAATAAAACACAAAAAAACCACTAACTTACTTTATACCATATGACTAAGTCCACAGTTGCTCGAAAGCAAATCATTCGGTCACTTTTCAATATAGTTAAAAGCACAATGGAAATAACCCAAAAACATTTCTACTATATGTCCAAATCCAGAGTTGTCCGAGAAAAAAAAAAAAAAAAAAAAATGTATCCACCTTTCAGTATGTTTAACATAGGACTCAACTTACAAACAAATTCAACTTACAAACTTCAGGAACAGAAACTGTAAGTAAGGGATCACCTGTATAATAATAATAATAATAATAATAATAATAAAAATAAATAAAATAATAAAAAAAAAAAAAAAGAGCACAAATGGGTTTGGCTTCCGAGGCCGATATCTGAATAATCGTCTGGCATAGACAGTCTCCTGACCGGAACCCTGAGCGGTAGATTGGTGCAATGCCCTCATTATTAGGCCAGATGTTGGGGACAGGTATGGCGGCTGGCGGTCCCACCTGCGCTCTCACAACGTCCGGTAATTAGCGTTATGGGGGATTATCAGGAGATCGGATGCACAGGAGAACACAGAACAAAGATCAGCGGCCATGCCAAGTCACTGCTCTAATCTCCCCTTCTCATGTCTAATCTTCCTGCCGCCATCCTGCCTGGGAACCCGACGGACGCGGCTATCCGGACCCCGCCACTCACAGGCGATTTCCTGGAAGAAAGGCCTAAAGGGGAACTCCGACACTAAAAACAGAACAGCCACCGGATAGAACAAAGTTATCATTTCATAAATACAACAATGGAATGGTACCTATACACATCGATTTCTGCCAACGATTTATGGCCTGCTCGATCGATCTGATCAAATCTGCTAGAAATCGTGGCAGCAGACAGCATGATCAATTGACTAATTGATTTCCGGCCAAATTCGATCGATTTACTCGGTCTGGCTGGAATTTCTAGGTGGAATGGCTGCTGGCGGCAGATCGATGGCCCATAGCGCATTCAATCATTCGCGCTTGAGCTCACTGCCTGCTTCAGTGTATGCGGAACTGCATGGAAGTCTATTGTAAAAAATACACTTCCGCGCATGTGCGCTGCGGCATTTTTTTAAAATCCACGCGTCGCCATAGACTAACATGACTTCCGGGCTGACGCAGATCGCTGCAACTCGACGCAGAAGCCGCGCGGTAATTTAGTTTCAAACGGTTTAATTAAACAGTTCAAAAATTACAAACATTCCCAAATGGGGTATGCATAGAAATAGCGAAATACAATACAGTGATGAAGTGCTTAACCACTTAAGCCCAAGAGCAATTTTCACATATAGGCGCGGCTCCCATTCATTCACCAATAACTTTATTACTACTTATCACACCTAAATGATCTATATATTGTTTTTTCCAGGACAAATTATGCTTTTAGTGTGTGTTCATTTTGTTTAGTAGTCACCTTATTTTCTATGCATTTTAAAGGGAAAATAAGGAAAAAAATAGAAAAACAAACTATTTCTCCAATTACATCCATTATAGCTTTACATTAAACAGTGCTGAATATAAGTTAAACCTGCTAATTTTATTTGCTCATCCATCCTGGTTATTGCAACATATAGATTATGTTCCTAGCACAATGTATGTTGACAATATTGTATTTGGAAATAAAGGTGTATTTTTCTGTTTTTTGCTTTCTCATTGTACGCGATCGATGATTACAAGACCTTTTTTTCAAAAATAATAGTAATATACCCTCATGGCATAGATATTTAAAAAGCCAGGTTCCTAAAGGTAACAATATATGTTTTTTTTTTTCTTTTTTATTCTGTCACTTTGTTTTCATTTTACAAGTCTTTTATTTTGGTACAGAATATGCAAAAATTTAATTTCTTTTGATTCAGTTTGTGACTAAAAAGAATACAGGAGACATGCGCCTCAACCCTAAAACTCTTTTAAAAAAAATCTATTCTACTACTTATTACGGTGAAATGATACCACATATGTCTGTTGTAGTGTTGCTAAACCTTTCCCAAGTTTGATAATAATTCTAAAAAATGACTTACTTTGATTGAGTTTGTCCCTACCTATTTTTCATGTGACGTGGGTCAAAGTTTTTAGACACATCAAAATGATCTCTACAACTCGCCACAGTTAAAATGATACCACTTGTGCCTAATTTAGTAACAAACTGGTGGTGCACTCTCCACAACTACACTGGACAAATCTATTCGTCCAGTTGTCTTTAAGTGCTTAATATTCAACAACATTCCTAATGAACCACAAATATCCTGGTGACAATCAACGAGCAAAGGTACAGTCTAAGGTTACCACCCCCTCAGGGGTAACAAGTACTATAAACTATAGTCAGCTTCTCAATCTAAAATGAACTCTATCAAAAAGCTCTTATTGCTACTAGCGATAAACAAAGTGATATAGATTACAGTGTTCTCCCCAGGCTCTTTTAGCCGGGTGCTCCACCCGGCTAGTTTTGGTGAGCACCCGGCTGTCATCGGCTCACCTCCTCACCTCCTCCTATGCTGTAAGCAAAGTTGTCCTGCATTTTCATCTCGCCCCACCTGGCTACTTTTTCATGCCACCCGGCTGGAAAAAAATTCTGGGGAGAACACTGGATTAGTATTGCTATAAAAATGTAGTCAGGACGGCAACAAAAGCTAGCAATTACCTAGCCGTCACCACCTCCTGCACTACCGTTTTAGTGCCAAAGAATAAGCCTACGTACACACATACGACAACGATATTTCGTTGAGGACGAACGATTTTTTAACTGACGAAAGAACGACCTAGCTTTTAAAGGTGTGTAACGATCTGATCGTTTGTTAACGAACGATTCGGAACATTACATACGGTTCCTGGAAGTGACATCATAGCAAGTTCCGCCCACACGTAACAAACGGTTCAAAACGTACGTTACACTGTAAAACTAACGTTACGCATATGACATAACTTAATTTCTATTTCATACGGTCGGTATGTAGTACAGCATCTAGATAATATAGTGTTGACAAAACATACAAAAATACACTTTGTCCTGTTAAAATAAAAATGATGGTATAATCATGTAGTATACAACGCGTCACTGGGCACAATCATAGAAAGAACGTTACAAAAGGGGAAAATTTAATGTGCTGTGACTATAAAACGAAATGCGCATGTCTTGCCTGCTACGAACGACCGTTTAACGATGTACTACTTTTGCTAACTATCTAAAAAAAATCCACCAGGACAGATATTTCGTTTTTAACGATCTAGCTCGTCCATCGTTTGACTTAACGATCGCTGGCTGGGTTTTTTGTAAACGATCGTCGTTTGAAATGATTGGGGAACGATCGTTTCAAATGACTATAGTCGCATGTGTGTACGCACCTTTACAAAGAAGGTGATCAATGTCCAGTAATGAAGTTAGTTATTACTAGGATCGAATAGGAATAAAAATACTACAGGGTTTCAGTTTTTCTACTTTCAGCAGGAGATGTAACATGGGAATCAGTTCTAGATAGGCGGATCAAACAGAAGGTGCAGAAGGAATCACCCAACTAACCTGCAATTCCAATTCATCTAGCTAAAGTATGAAATATAATTCAGACCCACATTATCAGCATATTGTATCCAGGGCTCCGCCGCGCGGTAATTTAGGTTTGGACCTGCGTCGGGGACGTGGCAAAAATGTCACTTCTGTCGCGTTGTCAGTCTACATATCCCCATCCGCTCGGATCGCTCTCACGCCGCCGTCCTCCGCTGTCTGCAGCTTTGGGAAACGGTTGCAGTCACTGACGTCAGTCTGACCTAACAGAAGTGCGCCCTCTACGTATCTCTCTGGCAGCTGCTGGAGAGGTATGCAAAGAGCGCACTTCTCCTGCGTAGACTGGAGCCGACTGACGTCAGTGACGGGGCCCGGTTCCCGAAGCTGCAGACATCGGAGGACGGTGGTGTGAGAGTGAACCAGGCTGATGGGGCTGGAGGAAGACCCAGGTATGTATAAAACTTTTTATCTATTTTAGCTCTGAGTCACTTTACCTTGCTATATTTACCTTCCCGGCTCCAGTGGGGGCGCTGTTGCAGCAAACCGTATGGAGATAGGCGGCAATAGCCGATCTCCGTCGGGTCCGATCTACTTCACAGGTGTAGGAGACTTGCGCCTGCGCAGTAGAGCGGCCCGACAGCAATCGGCTATTTCCGCCTATCTCAGAGCGGAGAGCCGATCCTGAATCTGCGCTGGGAAGGTAAATATTTACATCCCCGCTGTTCGGAGGGGCACAGCAAGACCACCGTGGGACACAGGAGGACGGGGGAAGCCTCGATAGGATCCGGAGGCTTCCCCCACCTGAGGTGAGTACCCCCCAGGGGAACTTTTTGTAGTTACAGGTTTTCTTTAAGGCGACAAAATGATCATTGTGACGCTCTAGGCTGCTGAATGAGAGATATAGGGTGGCTTCAGAAGTCCGGTACACACACGGCATGCTGGAGGAGAGGATCAGAGCGCAGTCACCGGCACGGAGGCTGTACAGACCTGTCGCTAGCCTGTTGATATGCGGGGGTTGGGTGTGGAGGGCTGATGACGTAATGCAGTGGGCGGGACGGAAAGGGAGGACAATGTTCTCAGTAGGGATGAGCTTCCTATTTACCCCAGAATTCCAATTTCCGAGTTTCCATTTGGAAAATTAGGTTTACGCGGCAGAAATCGGTACGTGGAAACCAGAATTATGCGGAATACCACTTTACAGAGACTCGGAAATTTTAAGCCGACCACAAGACTATGAAGCATTAGACAAATCAGAGAATCAGTATTGCACCGCGGAATTCGGATAAATGCGGAATTGTGTTCCCCAATCAGAAGACAAAAGTATTAGGCCAATCGGAGAATGCCGAAGTGTACCTAGATTGGCAATCAAAAATAAAAAAAATTCTGCGGAAAATAAAATGAATCAATCAATCGGAAATTCAGAGATACAGGAAGACACTGGTCAGAATGCGGAATTTATCAGAAGTCGTAATTTCCAGCCACCCACAGCTTCTCAGCCGGCGCTCAGCCGAAGTGATCCATCAAGCTGATCGCTGGCCCGAGGAGTTGGGGGGGCATCAGGGGCCGCTGTACACGTGCTAGATTCTTGCCTGGATTTTATCTAGCATGTGTAGAAAGTTAGCAGCTTTAATAGTGTTATCTCGTATGAGATAAGTGCACTGCCTTTGACCTTAGTCAACAGAACTCGTTGTGCTGTAAATTCTTGCAATGTTTTGATGTCTCTCTGCAAGCAGAGGATACAGAAACTGAAAGCAGAAGTCCGCTGTTATTGACTCACACTGCCCCCTACTGACAAGTGGTCATAAATACACATTACAGCAGTAGTAATTACATGCAACTCTGATGCAACTCTGATTGTCCAATTTTACAACTTCCATGTAGTCTAGTTTACCTGCACGATCTGCTCATAGTATTCAGAAACTGTTGGCCCTCATGCTAC
Source organism: Hyperolius riggenbachi (assembly GCF_040937935.1). Taxonomy (NCBI): domain Eukaryota; kingdom Metazoa; phylum Chordata; class Amphibia; order Anura; family Hyperoliidae; genus Hyperolius; species Hyperolius riggenbachi. The sequence goes on from NC_090656.1 coordinate 255,008,252, forward strand.
ATGGAAGTGGAAAGTTGACCAATCAACATTGCATGTAATGTGTGTACACATCCTGACACCCCAGGGATTGGGACCCAACACCTACAGTGACAGTTCTGGGCATGAGGTCATACAGGCGCATCCCCTGCCTACGGCCGACTGATGAGTGCCGTTTTGATTTTTTAAACAAGCGGAAAAAAAACAACAACAGATTTTATTTTTTTCAGCGAATTGCTGTAAAATTGGATCATGTTAGTGTATGGTGTGTAGCAGCCGCCTTAGCTTTGATCCAGGAGAATCCATTGCAGCGGTTGTTTGGATCTTGTTACTCACACTTCCACTTTGCCTCAGTTTAGCTGTGTCTGTCTCGTTTAATTTAACGTTTGGCTGCCTTACACAAACACATAACAGCATGGCGACAGAGGAGCACACACAGCTCGCTAAATATTTACTCTGATCAGCCGCATGTCATTAATAAAGCAGCACGCGGGAGGGGGACTCACTGCCACCTGCATGTCACTCACATAAAGAGAGTCCCTGCAGCTGTGCTTACATGGGGAAGACAGGGGTGAGGGGTCATGTGATGCGTTACATGTGCTGGAGGCCTAATCAATA
>NC_090656.1:255013845-255193867 GCF_040937935.1 Hyperolius riggenbachi
GACACGCGTGGAGTTACCATCAGGGCTGTGGAGTCGGTACAAAAATACTCCGACTCCTCAGTTTAGGATTCCACCGATTCCTCGACTCCGACTCCTTATTTGCATATTACACTCTTGTTGATTGAAAGTATGTAACATGAAAATTGTCTCTTAACTGCCAACATTTGGGAATTTTAAAAGACAACTGAAGTGAGAAGGATATGGAGACTGCCATATTTATTCCCTTTAGACTAAAACTAGTCCTTGGTAAGAATACTTGTAAAAGGTACAGACCGGAACAAAGAACATCTATCAGGCCCTAGGCAATGTAACTGTGGGTACATGTAAGAGTGATGTGCAGGTACTCTGCAGGGGAATGGGGAGATTCTTCCTCTATTACACATTCTTCATGCACAATCTGAACCAAGGTTTATGGGTGATGGACAACACCTGTGTGTTCAATGTGCACAACATTCTGGCCTAGTGCACGGTTTGCGATCTGCTTGCGGGTGCGGATCCGCTTGGGTAATGTATTTCAATAGGCTGGTGCACACCAGAGCGGGAGGCATTTTGCAGAAACGCATACTCCCAGGCTGCTGCAGATTTTGGATTGCGGATGCGTTTCTGCCTCAATGTTAAGTATAGGAAAAACGCAAACCGCTCTGAAAAACGGCACTTCAGAGCGGTTTGCCAGGCGTTTTTTGTTACAGTAGCTGTTCAGTAACAGCTTTACTGTAACAATACATGAAATCTACTATACCAAAACCGCTACACAAAACGCTAGCTGAAACGCTGCAGAAAAATAAGAAAAAGCGTTTCAAAATCTGCTAGCATTTTGCGGATCTGCTAGCGGTTTTTGGTGTGCACTAGGCCTCTCAGTGGATTCCCTGCAGCTCTGTGGAGAGTGCATATGTAGAGTATAGTACTACTGTGTACCAAAGTAAACCTGAGACAGATGAAAATAAAGTTTTATACTGTACATACCTGGGGCTTCCTCCAGCCCCCTTCAGCCTAATCAGTCCCTCGCTGTCCTCCTCCGCCACCTGGATCTACTGCTATGAGTCCAGGTACTTGAGCCAGTCTGACACAGAAGATCCAGGTGGCGGAGGAGGACAGCGAGGGACTGATTAGGCTGAAGGGGTCTGGAGAAAGCCCCAGGTATGTATAACACTTCTTTTCATCCCTCTCAGGTACCATTTAATTCGTAGTCACCAAACCAAATTTTAACTTATCAAATTATTTGATTTCATGAACAAAGTTCATTTGCATAAAATAGCATCAACGCTGCATCATATATACAGTCACAATCAGATGTGTATATCTGACTTTAAAAATACGGGGACTGCTTTATTTAAGCAGCACAAGTAATTTTGATTGGTTTATTTCATTTTTGTGAACTATGTACAGCTATTACTGTATATATAAATTATTTATGATGACTACTATTTGAGAAATAGAACATTTTATCATATTTTCTATTTTAAATTACCGTTTAAATTCATTAGGAGTCGGAGTTGGTGCATTTTTTCCGACTCCAGGCACCCAAAATTGCTCCGACTCCACAGCCCTGTAATTAACATAACTAATGTAACTTAATGACAGTATGTTTGTTTAGGCTTAAGTTCCCCTTTAAGTAAAATGCAAATGAAATAACTGTCAGAGGCCCATACACCTAACGATTTTCCCACCGATATACAGCAGATTAGATCACTGTGATCGAATCTGCTGTGAAATCGTCGCACAAACGCTGACAGAACGATCGATTTCCGCCTGAAATCAATTGTTCCCGTCGATCCGTCTGTGCGAAGATTTTTCTCAATCGCCGGCGGGTCGGGAGTGCGTCGATAGTGGCGCAATACATTGGAGATACATTACTTGTTCCGGCCGGCGCGACTCCCCTGGTCTCCGCTGTCTTCTTCTCCGCTCCGGGCTCCAGCTTCACTGAACTTCCTGTCCCGGCAGGAAGTTTAAACAGTAGAGCGCCCTCTACTGTTTAAACTTCCCCTGGACAGGAAGTTCAGTGAAGTTAGCCAACCCGGAGAAGAAGACAGTGGAGACCGGGGGAGTCGCGCCGGCCGGATCATGTAATGTATGAGGGAGGCAGCGGCGGTGGCAGCTTCACAGATTGTGATCGGTTTCATGCTGAAATCGATTCACAATCTGTTTGCATTAAAGGCAGCCATACGATCCCTCTCTGATCAGAGTCCATCAGAGAGGGATCTATCTGTTGGTCGAATCTGATGGCAAATCGACAAGTGTATAGCCCAATCTACACGATACAATTCTTTGTACGATTCAATTACGATTCTATTAAATCCGACATGTCTGATCGGGATTCGATTTGGTTCGATTTCCAATTGCAAAACAATGGTAAATCGAACTGCATCAAATCGACTCCCAATCGGACATGTCAGATTTAATCGACTCGTAAATAGAATTGAAATCAAAAATCGTACAGTGTAGATTTTACCATGTTTTGGCAGCACTTTGGAGGTAGGTGTATTTTCCAATTAAGTCACACATACACTTGAAAGCGAAAATAATGTCTAGACTTTGCCTGGGATTAACTGCTTATCTGTGTTTATATAGGAGGTGATTGAAACACGGATCCAGAAGACTTGTTTAAACTCACTCCGCATTACACAAAGAGGGTCAATCCCTAGAGAGGTGCAACAGCGCCAAATACTGATCCGATCACTTATTAAACAGAACGCATGCGCACACGTGTACAGCCGGGGGAGGCTGGGGTCAGTTCACTGTGGAAAACCTGCTGTGCACTATTAAGGTAGCCATACACCGAACACGGTAAATCCAGCGCTGGAGACTTGGGCGCAGCAGCGCAGGAGACTTGGGCGCAGCCGGCGCCACCATAGGCCATAATAGGAACTACGGCTATCGCAGGCACAGGGAGTAACTTCAGCGCCGTCAGAAGACGGACCTGAAGTTGCTTTTAAAACAATAATTCGGATCCCAGCGATTGCTGGAAGCCGAATTATTTCATTCCCCCACTTTTCATGTCGGCCTGGAGGGGGAATAGTAATTAACACGGGCCGGACTTGTGCGGCAGCAGGATCAGCCAGCTGTGTCCTGCGCCCAAGTCTCCGGCGCCATTCTCTCTCGTACGCGCCATACACTGGTCGATTTGCCACCAGATTGACCAACAGATAGATCCCTCTCTGATCGAATCTGATCAGAGAGGGATTGTATGGCTGCCTTTACTGCAAACAGATTGTGAATCGATTTCAGCCTGAAACCGATCACAATCTGTGGTGGTGGTGCCGCCGCCCGCCCCTCCTGCATACATTACCTGCTCCGGCCGGCGAGAGTCCCCCTCTGTCCCCGCAGCTTCTTCTCCGCGCTGGGTCCCGGACCGGCTGCTGCTTCATTTAACTTCCTGCCGGGTAAGTTTAAACAGTAGAGGGCGCTCTACTGTTTAACCACTTGAGGACCACAGTCTTTCTACCCCTTAAGGACCGGCCACTTTTTTTCCATTCAGACCACTGCAGCTTTCACGGTTTATTGCTCGCTCATACAACCTACCACCTAAATGAATTTTGGCTCCTTTTCTTGTCACTAATAAAGCTTTCTTTTGGTGCTTTTTGATTGCTCCTGCGATTTTTACTTTTTATTATATTCATCAAAAAAGACATGAATTTTGGCAAAAAAATGATTTTTTTTAACTTTCTGTGCTGACAATTTTCAAATAAAGTAAAATTTCTGTATACATGCAGCGCGAAAAATGTGGACAAACATGTTTTTGATAAAAAAAAAAACCATTCAGTGTATATTTATTGGTTTGGGTAAAAGTTATAGCGTTTACAAACTATGGTGCAAAAAGTGAATTTTGCCATTTTCGAGCATCTATGACTTTTCTGACCCCCTGTCATGTTTCATGAGGGGCTAGAATTCCAGGATAGTATAAATACCCCCCAAATGACCCCATTTTGGAAAGAAGACATCCCAAAGTATTCACTGAGAGGCATAGTGAGTTCATAGAAGATATTATTTTTTGTCACAAGTAAGCGGAAAATGACACTTTGTGACAAAAAAAAAGAAAAACAAAAAGAATCCATTTCTTCTAACTTGCGACAAAAAAAAAATGAAATCTGCCACGGACTCACCATGCCCCTCTCTGAATACCTTGAAGTGTCTACTTTCCAAAATGGGGTCATTTGTGGGGTGTGTTTACTGTCCTCGCATTTTGGGGGGTGCTAATTTGTAAGCACCCCTGTAAAGCCTAAAGGTGCTCATTGGACTTTGGGCCCCTTAGCGCAGTTAGGCTGCAAAAAAGTGCCACACATGTGGTATTGCCGTACTCAAGAGAAGTAGTAGAATGTGTTTTGGGGTGTATTTTTACACATACCCATGCTGGGTGGGAGAAATATCTCTGTAACTGACAATTTTTTCATTTTTTTTTACACACAATTGTCCATTTACAGAGTTATTTCTCCCACCCAGCATGGGTATGTGTAAAAATACACCCCAAAACACATTGTACTACTTCTCCCGAGTACGGCGATACCACATGTGTGGCACTTTTTTGCACCCTAACTGCGCTAAAGGGCCCAAAGTCCAATGAGTACCTTTAGGATTTCACAAGTCATTTTGCGGAATTTGATTTCCAGACTACTCCTCACGGTTTAGGGCCCCTAAAATTCCAGGGCAGTATAGGAACCCCACAAATGACCCCATTTTAGAAAGAAGACACCCCAAGGTATTCCGTTAGGAGTATGGTGAGTTCATAGAAGATTTTATTTTTTGTCAAAAGTTAGCGGAAAATTGATTTTTATTGTTTTTTTCACAAAGTGTCATTTTCCACTAACTTGTGACAAAAAATAAAATCTTCTATGAACTCACCATACTCCTAACGGAATACCTTGAGGTGTCTTCTTTCTAAAATGGGGTCATTTGTGGGGTTCCTATACTGCCCTGGCATTTTAGGGGCCCTAAACCGTGAGGAGTAGTCTGGAAATCAAATTCCGCAAAATGACCTGTGAAATCCTAAAGGTACTCATTGGACTTTGGGCCCTTTAGCGCAGTTAGGGTGCAAAAAAGTGCCACACATGTGGTATCGCCGTACTCGGGAGAAGTAGTACAATGTGTTTTGGGGTGTATTTTTACACATACCCATGCTGGGTGGGAGAAATAACTCTGTAAATGGACAATTGTGTGTAAAAAAAATCAAAAGATTGTCATTTACAGAGGTATTTCTCCCACCCAGCATGGGTATGTGTAAAAATACACCCCAAAACACATTGTACTACTTCTCCCGAGTATGGCAATACCACATGTGTGGCACTTTTTTGCACCCTAACTGCACTAAAGGGCCCAAAGTCCAATGAGTACCTTTAGGATTTCACAGGTCATTTTGCGGAATTTGATTTCCAGACTACTCCTCACGGTTTAGGGCCCCTAAAATGCCAGGGCAGTATAGGAACCCCACAAATGACCCCATTTTAGAAAGAAGACACCTCAAGGTATTCCGTTAGGAGTATGGTGAGTTCATAGAAGATTTTATTTTTTGTCACAAGTTAGTGGAAAATGACACTTTGTGAAAAAAACAATAAAAATCAATTTTCCGCTAACTTTTGACAAAAAATAAAATCTTCTATGAACTCACCATACTCCTAACGGAATACCTTGGGGTGTCTTCTTTCTAAAATGGGGTCATTTGTGGGGTTCCTATACTGCCCTGGCATTTTAGGGGCCCTAAACCGTGAGGAGTAGTCTTGAAACCAAATGTCGCAAAATGACCTGTGAAATCCTAAAGGTACTCATTGGACTTTGGGCCCCTTAGCGTACTTAGGGTGTAAAAAAGTGCCACACATGTGGTACCGCCGTACTCAGGAGAAGTAGTATAATGTGTTTTGGGGTGTATTTTTACACATACCCATGCTAAGTGGGAGAAATATCTCTGTAAATGACAATTGTTTGATTTGTTTTACACACAATTGACCATTTACATAGAAATTTCTCCCACCCAGCATGGGTATGTGTAAAAATACACCCCAAAACACATTATACTACTTTTCCTAAGTACGGCGGTACCACATGTGTGACACTTTTTTGCAGCCTAGGTGCGCTAAGGGGCCCAACGTCCTATTCACGGGTCATTTTGAGGCATTTGTTTTCTAGACTACTCCTCGCGGTTTAGGGCCCCTAAAATGCCAGGGCAGTATAGGAACCCCACAAGTGACCCCATTTTAGAAAGAAGACACCCCAAGGTATTCCGTTAGGTGTATGGCGAGTTCATAGAAGATTTTATTTTTTGTCACAAGTTAGTGAAAAATGACACTTTGTGAAAAAAACCCAATAAAAATCAATTTCCGCTAACTTTTGAAAAAAAATAAAATCTTCTATGAACTCGTCATACACCTAACAGAATACCTTGGGGTGTCTTTTTTTCTAAAATGGGGTCACTTGTGGGGTTCCTATACCGCCCTGGCATTTTACGGGCCCAAAACCGTGAGTAGTCTGGAAACCAAATGTCTCAAAATGACTGTTCAGGGGTATAAGCATCTGCAAATTTTGATGACAGGTGGTCTATGAGGGGGCAAATTTTGTGGAACCGGTCATAAGCAGGGTGGCCTTTTAGATGACAGGTTGTATTGGGCCTGATCTGATGGATAGGAGTGCTAGGGGGGTGACAGGAGGTGATTGATGGGTGTCTCAGGGGGTGGTTAGAGGGGAAAATAGATGCAATCAATGCACTGGGGAGGTGATCGGAAGGGGGTCTGAGGGGGATCTGAGGGTTTGGCCGAGTGATCAGGAGCCCACACGGGGCAAATTAGGGCCTGATCTGATGGGTAGGTGTGCTAGGGGGTGACAGGAGGTGATTGATGGGTGTCTCAAGGTGTGATTAGAGGGGGGAATAGATGCAAGCAATGCACTGGCGAGGTGATCAGGGCTGGGGTCTGAGGGCATTCTGAGGGTGTGGGCGGGTGATTGAGTGCCCTAGGGGCAGATAGGGGTCTAATCTGATAGGTAGCAGTGACAGGGGGTGATTGATGGGTAATTAGTGGGTGTTTAGGGTAGAGAACAGATGTGAACACTGCACTTGGGAGGTGATCGGACGTCGGATCTGCGGGCGATCTATTGGTGTGGGTGGGTGATCAGATTGCCCGCAAGGGGCAGGTTAGGGGCTGATTGATGGGTGGCAGTGACAGCGGATGATTGATGGGTGGCAGTGACAGGGGGTGATTGATGGGTGATTGATAGGTGATTGACAGGTGATCAGTGGGTTATTACAGGGAAGGACAGATGTAAATAATGCCCTGGCGAATTGATAAGGGGGGGTCTGAGGGCAATCTGAGCGTGTAGGCGGGTGATTGGGTGCCCGCAAGGGGCAGATTAGGGTCTGATCTGATGGGTAACAGTGACAGGTGGTGATAGGGGGTGATTGATGGGTAATTAGTGGGTGTTTAGAGGAGAGAATAGATGGAAACACTGCGCTTGGGTGGTGATCTGATGTCGGATCTGCGGGCGATCTATTGGTGTGGGTGGGTGATCAGTTTGCCCGCAAGGGGCAGGTTAGGGGCTGATTGATGGGTGGCAGTGACAGCGGATGATTGATGGGTGGCAGTGACAGGGGGTGATTGATGGGTGATTGATAGGTGATTGACAGGTGATCAGTGGGTTATTACAGGGAAGGACAGATGTAAATAATGCCCTGGCGAATTGATAAGGGGGGGTCTGAGGGCAATCTGAGCGTGTAGGCAGGTGATTGGGTGCCCGCAAGGGGCAGATTAGGGTCTGATCTGATGGGTAACAGTGACAGGTGGTGATAGGGGGTGATTGATGGGTAATTAGTGGGTGTTTAGAGGAGAGAATAGATGGAAACACTGCGCTTGGGTGGTGATCTGATGTCGGATCTGCGGGCGATCTAATGGTGTGGGTGGGTGATCAGATTGCCCGCAAGGGGCAGGTTAGGGGCTGATTGATGGGTGGCAGTGACAGGGGGTGATTGATGGGTGATAGGTGATTGGCAGGTGATTGACAGGTGATCAGTGGGTTATTACAGGGAAGAACAGATGTAATTAATGCACTGGCGAATTGATAAGGGGGGGTCAGAGGGCAATCTGAGCGTGTTGGCGGGTGATTGGGTGCCTGCAAGGGGCAGCTTAGGGTCTGATCTGATAGGTAACAGTGACAGGTGGTGATAGGGGGTGATTGATGGGTAATTAGTGGGTGTTTAGAGAAGATAACAGATGTAAACAATACATTTGGGAGGTAATCTGACGGCGGGTTTGCGGGCGATCTAATGGTGTGGGTGGGTGATCAGATTGCCCGCAAGGGGCAGGTTAGGGGCTGATTGATGGGTGGCAGTGACAGGGGGTGATTGATGGGTGATAGGTGATTGGCAGGTGATTGACAGGTGATCAGTGGGTTATTACAGGGAAGAACAGATGTAATTAATGCACTGGCGAATTTATAAGGGGGGGTCAGAGGGCAATCTGAGCGTGTTGGCGGGTGATTGGGTGCCCGCAAGGGGCAGATTAGGGTCTGATCTGATAGGTAAAAGTGACAGGTGGTGATAGGGGGTGATTGATGGGTAATTAGTGGGTGTTTAGAGGAGAGAATAGATGTAAACAATGGATTTGGGAGGTGATCTGATGTCGGATCTGCGGGCGATCTATTGGTGTGGGTGGGTGATCAGATTGCCCGCAAGGGGCAGGTTAGGGGCTGATTGTTGGGTGGCAGTGACAGGGGGTGATTGATGGGTGATTGATGGGTGATTGACGGGTGATTGACGGGTTATCAGGGAAGATAGATGCATACAGTACACAGGGGGGGGGGGGGGGTCTGGGGGGGGGTCTGGGGAGAATCTGAGGGGTGGGGGGGTTATCAGGAGGGGGCAGGGGGGGGGGGGGGATAAAAAAAAAAATAGCGTTGACAGATAGTGACAGGGAGTGATTGATGGGTTATTAGGGGGGTGATTGGGTGCAAACAGGGGTCTGGGGGGTGGGCAGGGGGGGGTCTGAGGGGTGCTGTGGGCGATCAGTGGGCGGGGGGGGCAGATCAGTGTGTTTGGGTGCAGACTAGGGTGGCTGCAGCCTGCCCTGGTGGTCCCTCGGACACTGGGACCACCAGGGCAGGAGGCAGCCTGTATAATACACTTTGTATACATTACAAAGTGTATTATACACTTTGTAGCGGCGATCGCGGGGTTAACATCCCGCCGGCGCTTCCGTATGGCCGGCGGGATGTTACGGCGGGTGGGCGGAGCCAGTTGCCGGGGGAAGCGCGCGTCATCAATGACGCGATCGCTTCCCCGGCATGCGTAAAGGACGCGCCGCCTGAAGGCGTATTGCGGTCCTTTAGGCGTCCACTTTGCCGCCGCCCATGGGCTGTGGGCGGTCGGCAAGTGGTTAAACTTCCTGCCGGGACAGGAAGTTCAATGAAGCAGCGGCCGGTCCGGGAACCCAGCGCGGAGAAGAAGCTGCGGGGACAGAGGGGGACTCGCGCCGGCCGGAACAGGTAATGTATACCAGCTGTATTGCGTCGGTCGTAGGGCATTCGAACGCCGCTATCGACGCACTCCCGACCCGCCGGCGATCGAGGGGTATCTTCCGCACGGACTTAGCGACGGGAATGATTGATTTCGGACGGAAATCGATCGTTCGGTCAGCGTTTGCGCAACGATTTCACAGCAGATTCGATCACAGTGATCGAATCTGCTGTATATCGGCGGCAAAATCGTTAGGTGTATGGGCACCTTTATTGTACAGGGCACCTAATTAATGTGCTTCAAACATTTTACTGGCATTTCTGCCAATAAATTAAACAACCGCCTTAATGTTATTCATTTATTTTATAAATACTGAACAATGTCAGCTCATGTGATGCCTCCAGTATCTACAGTATAAGCTGTTACTCTGTGCCTATATCGATAGTAATCTAGCAGCAGTGTGTGCTGATCTCTGCTACCCCCCAGTATGTACAGTATAAGCTGTTACTCTGTGCCTGTACTGATAGTAATCTAGCAGCAGTGTGTGCTGAGCTCTCCTACCTTCCAGTATGTAACTAGAGTAGGAATTTTGGAGTATCAGGAATCAAGTCTTATACTGGGGATACACGGGTCGATCCGGCGGCAGATTAGCCGCCGGATCGACCCTAGCCGTGTCCCCGCGGATCGATTACCGCTCGTCCCCGCCAGCGCTTCCTTAGCGCTTGATTCCCTGCATTGTCCGCCGGCGGGAATCGAGCAGGCTCGGGTCGAGCGGCTTGATCGGGCCAGCTGAATATTATCAGCTGGCCGGATCAGCTGGTCGATACACGGTACAGAAACGTACAGTGTATCCCCAGCATTACAGAATAAGATACTTGCTGACTAGATTAGCTGCATGCTTGTTTCAGGTGTGTGATTCAGACACTATTGCAGCCAAAGAGATCAGCAGGACTGACCAGCAACTGGTATTGTTAAGAAGGAAATACAAAAATGTCAGACTCCATATCCCTCTCACCTCAGGTTCCCTTTAAGAGATGCTTGCCAGGAGAAGACAGATATTATTTCTGGAGTACAGTTAAAGGAAGCTCCCCTCTCCGCCAACCACAAATGAGTCTGTGGCATGGAACGTCCCACGCAGGGAGCGCAAAGGCCACACAAGCTAAGAAAAGCCACAAAAGCCACAATGCTCCTGGAAATAGCTCTCCCTGCGGCCGGGCGCCAGAGTGTAAGCTCCTGTGCACTGCAGTGAGTCACCGCACTGTACTGCCAGGCTGCTGCCAATCCAGGTCACCTGTCATTTATCAACAGCTGTGCGAGATCCCCAGCGAGCGAGAATATGACATTATATTTAAGATTCAGAGCTCCTGGGACCGCACAGCACCTCGATAGAAATATAATAGGCTAAACTAAGATATGATTTATTGTATGGAAGTAAAAACAGGGCTGTGGAGTCAGTACAAAAATCACCCAATTCTTCAGGCAATGAAACCACCATCCTCGACTTCAGGTACCCCAAATTTCTCCGACTGAGGCTCATTAAGGCACTGGGGCGATTGGCGGACATTTACCACTGCTTTTTAAAGCGCTAGTGTAATTAAAAGTATATGGCAGTGATCTCACTGCTGCGATCGCCAGCGATTCGCGATAAATGCAATTCAGTGCATGCAGCGTTTTTTCATGATTTTAGAGCAATTGAAAAAAAAAAAATATGAATCACTCTTGAAAAGCGCTAGCGTTTTTTCCGAAATCGCCGGCAAAACGCTCAAGTGTGAATGGGACCTTAGGCCCCATTCACACTAGAAATCGCTAAACGCAAACGTTGAGAGATTTTCTGGCGTTTTTTCCTAGTGATTTCCCAGCGATTTTTCACTGCATAGGAAAGAGTTTTCCAGCGATTAGCGTTTTGCGATTTATAGTTCAATATAAGTCTGCAGAATCGCTCCAGAATTGCTCAGAAAATGCTGCAGGCTACAAGATTGCATTTCAGCAAATCGCTTAGATGAGAACACTTCAATATACCTTCATTGTACACAAGTTTTTCAAACCGCTAGCGATTTTCAGCAATGCTGAAATCGCTCTGAAAATGCACAAGTGTGAATGGGCCCTTAGGCTGGATACACACTATAAGCGCTTTTCTGAGCGATTGTGATTGCTGAGCGCTTTCTGAGCTTTTCAGCCCTGATGATCTATGTGAGAAAAGGTAAAGATTTCTGGTGGGAAAGGGGGTATCAGCTACTGATTGGGATGAAGTTGAAACTTTGGTTAACCACCCTGGCGTTCTATTAAGATCGCCAGGGCGGCTGCGGGAGGGTTTTTTTTAAATTAAAAAAAAACTATTTCATGCAGCCAACTGAAAGTTGGCTGCATGAAAGCCCACTAGAGGGCACTCCGGAGGCGTTCTTCCGATCGCCTCCGGCAGCCAGAAGTAACACGGAAGGCCGCAATGAGCGGCCTTCCGTGTTTTGCTTACTTCGTCGCCATGGCGACGAGCGGAGTGACGTCATGGACGTCAGCCGCCTCCGATCCAGCCCTTAGCGCTGGCCGGAACTATTTGTTCCGGCTGCGCAGGGCTCAGGCGGCTGGGGGGACCCTCTTTCGCCGCTGCTCGCAGCGGATCGCCGCAGAGCGGCGGCGATCGGGCAGCACGCGCGGCTGGCAAAGTGGCGGCTGCGTGTGCTGCTTTTTATTTGAACAAAATCGGCCCAGCAGGGCCTGAGCGGCACCCTCTGGTGGTAATGGACGAGCTGAGCTCGTCCATACCGCTAAGGTGGTTTTAAAGTTCCTTTTTAAAGTCACAGATATCCGTGGTGCTCAAGGGGTGCAGAATGGACACACAGAGTATGAATGTCCTAGCAGAACTTATTTAAAAAAAAAAAAAGTTTGTCTTAAACTGGGTTTAGGAATAATGAGTGGATTAATTCCAAAAGAATTATAGAAGAATGAGGTGTGCGTTTCCGCCACATAGGTAAGCGCCAGCATACTATGTAAAGAAATGTGGCATTTGAAGGAGCAATTGACAGAAAGCTTCTGCTCAAACTTGTCCTGGGGACTTTTTTGCTCTTTCCTCTGTCAACTGTGTGGCTCTATTTTCCAGTTCACTAGTATGTTTTCTGCATTACAAATTAAGCCGAGCCCCTCCACTGAGGTTTTCAGACAACAATCTGTGGACTCTGGGGGACCGGCGGTGAGCGCATTCCTAATCTGCACCCCACAAACACACACAGCTCTGCACACAACTTTATTAATAGTAAAGCTGAATATGGATGAACAATCGCAGCAAAAATATTATAAATCCCTCTAGACAAAGGCTTTGCTGCGCACTTGACAAAAAACACCAAGAGGCCCTTCACCGGAATGGAGGTCGGTCACGGGCTCCGCAACCTCCTCAGCCTCACGGCTAAACTCGTCTGCGTTTTACAAGCAGGGCATATAATGGTGATTAAGTGTGTGGGGGGTGGGGGGGGGCGACGTGGGCACCGAGTGGAACTTAATTGGGCTATCCAAAATTACTCCGCAAGCAATTAAATCTGTTCTGAGTGCTGCCCAGAGCAAGCGAGTCAGTTTGGGTTGCGGTGGACAGAAATTTCCACAGCATGCTTACATAGAGGCGTCAGGCTCTCGCTGTGCAGTTATATGGTGATACGCCCAGTGGCGTTCCTACCATTGGGAGCAGGAGCGGGTGACAGACGGGATGGGGGCGTCACCAAGGCCTCCCACAGAGGCCATGTTGCAGGAGGGGGAAGGCAGGGAGGGGGGCCAGACCCCCCACCTCCTTCACCTGGTCCCCTCATTCTTGCGCTTCCCCCCTCTAGATTATTAGCGGCAAACAGGAGCGGGCGGAGAGGCATTACTTGCCTGCTTCCTGCGTTCCAGGTGATGGCCCACAGTGTCATCGTCATGTGACACTGGTCTCTGCCTTCTCCACCGCCCACTGTGCTTCCTGATTAGCGGAAGCACAGTGAGCAGTGGAGAAGGAGGAGACCAGTGTCACATGACGATGACGCTGCGCGCCACCGCCTGGAATGCAGGAATCAGGTGAGTAATTCCTCTCTGCCTGCTGCCACTAATCTAAAGGGGGGGAAGCACCAGAAAGAGGAGACCTAGAACCCACCGCCCCTCCTTCCCCATACTGGGGGATACTATACTAAGGCAACTATTCTACCTATACTGGGGGCAACTATTCTACCTACACTGGGGGCAACCATTCTACCTACACTGGGGGCAACCATTCTACCTACACTGGGGGCAACCATTCTACCTACACTGGGGGCAACCATTCTACCTACACTGGGGGCAACTATTCTACCTACACCGGGGGCAACTATAATAGCTACCTAAACTAGAGGCAACTTTACTACCTACACTAGGCCAACTTTATGGGGGGGCAACCATGCTACCTATACTGGGGGCACCTATACCTGGCATTACCCACCATGGCGCGCTTAGCATGCAGCACTCACTCCTTTTTTGGGAGGGGTGGGGATGCCCTAGGTACGCCGCTAATCATCCCCAGCATCGCTTGTGGCACCCCCACTGTCACCAGAAGAGAATTACAGGTTCCAGACCTGCTTATCATTATACAGAGCAATGAAGCCCCTCCCTGCACCTATGACAGGGGTCCTGACTACAATAGCCAGCAGCCTAGTTGTTCTCATAGTAATGAGCTACCCCTTTAGCCTTCTTGCATGTTCGGTGGCAGAAAAAAGGATGAAGATGAAATGAGGCCCTGGGCAAGATAGCAGGTTTTGCCCACCACTGCTGATGATCACCTGGCTTTTTTAGTAAAATTTGGTGGGGATAGCAACCACCAGGCCACTAGACTCTCTCCAGTACCCTCATAGGCTGTCCAAAGGCACAGTGCCCCTCCCATCTACGGTCCCCAAGTACTGTACCCTCATATGCTGTCCCCAAGCACCATATCCCCATACACTGTCCCCAAGCACTGTAACCCCCATATACTGTTCCCAAGCACCATATCCCCATACACTGTCCCCAAGCACCATATCCCCATACACTGTCCCCAAGCACCATATCCCCATACACTGTCCCCAAGCACCATATCCCCATATACTGTTCCCAAGCACTGTATCCTCGTATGCTGTCCTGTCCCCAAGTACTGTACCCCCATATACTGTCACAGCACCATACCCCAGATACATTGTCCCCAAGCACTGTAACCCCCATATACTGTCCCCAAGCACCATACCCTCATAGGCTGTCCCCAAGCACTGAAACCCCCATATACTGTCCCCAAGCACAGTACCCTCAAACACTGTCCCCAAGCACTGGTGTTCCCATATATTGTCCTCAAGCACCGTACCCTCATATGCTGTGCGATCCCCAAGCACTGTACCCACATATACTGTACCCAAGCACTGTACCCCCATAGGCTGTCCCCAAGCACTGAAACCCCCATATACTGTCCCCAAGCACAGTACCCTCAAACACTGTCCCCAAGCACTGGTGTTCCCATATATTGTCCTCAAGCACCGTACCCTCATATGCTGTGCGATCCCCAAGCACTGTACCCACATATACTGTACCCAAGCACTGTACCCCCATAGGCTGACACCAAGCACTGTACCCCCATATATTGTACCCACATAGGCTGTCACCAAGCACCATAACCTCCATACACTGTCCACAAGCACAGTACCCCCCCATATACTGTCCACAAGCACAGTACCCTCACAGGCTGTCCCCAAGCACAGTACCCTCACACACTGTCCCCAAGCACAGTACCCTCACACACTGTCCCCAAACACAGTACCCTCACACACTGTCCCCAAACACCATACCCTCACACACTGTCCCCAAGCACTGTACCCCAAACACCATACCCTCACACACTGTCCCCAATCACCCTCCCCTCATAGGCTGTCCCCAAACACTAACCTCCATACACTGTCCCCAAGCACTGTACCCCCCCCCCATATACTGTCCGCAAGCACCGTACCCTCATAGGCTGTCCCCAAACACTAACCTCCATACACTGTCCCCAAGCACTGTACCCCCCCCCCATATACTGTCCGCAAGCACCGTACCCTCATAGGCTGTCCGCAAGCACCGTACCCTCATAGGCTGTCCGCAAGCACCGTACCCCCCCATATGCTGTCCGCAAGCACCGTACCCTCATAGGCTGTCCGCAAGCACCGTACCCTCATAGGCTGTCCGCAAGCACCGTACCCTCATAGGCTGTCCGCAAGCACCGTACCCTCATAGGCTGTCCGCAAGCACCGTACCCTCATAGGCTGTCCGCAAGCACCGTACCCTCATAGGCTGTCCGCAAGCACCGTACCCTCATACTTTGTCCCGAAGCCCCGTACCCCTCAGGGTCAGCTGGCGATATGTACCAGTCATTGCGGTGAAGCTGTGCTAGGACTATAAACAATACAAGTCTGACCCCCAGAGACACTGAAATACATGAAGTAAGAGAGATATATATATATATATAGATATACACACACACACACACACACACCGGGCAGAGATTTGCTGCATCTCCAGTCAGGACTACAAGTCCCATCATGCTCCAGCAGGCAGAGTGTAGGCGGGCAGGCTGGGACTTGTAGTCCCCCCGCAGCAGCTGCAGCTCTTACCTGTGTCCGGGCAGTCAGCGCTCCCGTCACCTCTTCAGCCTCCCCTCCGCCTCCGCCGCGCTCTGCCCACCATACAGCCACCGGGCTGGGGGAACCCTCTCAGATCGATGCGCTCGGAGCTCGCTTCACTTCCCTGCACACACAGACCAGAGCAAGCGAGAGCATGCGCAGTGCTACCATCCCCGACCTCCGCCTCTCACAGGCCTGAGAGATGTCAGTCAGGGGAGGGGGCGGAGCTTCTGAGCCATGCCTCGCCTCTTAAAGGCATCAATACCACTGTAAAGCCTCTATAAGCTGGAAGCAGATATGAACTCAGAACGTCCTCTCTGCTCTAAAAAATTAGCAACAGCGTAATAGCCTTTTTAGTAAAACATTTCTTTGTTACTGCAATAAATTTGCAGTGTGTATACTTCCAGCTTTCATGAAAGCAGACATAGGGTAAACATCCTGTGTTTACAAATTATTATTATTTATTATTATTATTTATATAGTGCCATCTTCCACAGCGCTGTACAGAGTATATATAGTCTTGTCACTAACTGTCCCTCAAAGGAGCTCACAATCTAGTCCCTACCATAGTCATATGTCTATAATGTGTAGTGTATGTATTGTAGTCTAGGGCCAATTTAGGGTGGAAGCCAATCAACTTATCTGTATGTTTTTGGGATGTGAGAGGAAACCAGAGTGCCTGGAGGAAACCCACTCAAACACAGGGAGGACATACAAGCTCCAAGCATATAGTGCCCTGGCTGGGATTGGAACCAGGGACCCAGCGCTGCAAGACAAGAGCGCTAACCACTACGCCACCGTGCTGCACTTATAGTAAATAAGTTGCTCTGCTGAGGCAGACACAGCTGAGGGATCAAATTACACTTGTGATTAGTCACGGATGAGGGGGAATTAGACAGGCTAAACTCTCTAAATACATACAGGGTGAATTTATCTCTGATTTCCTCCTGTCCTGTGCAAGAGTTCAGGTCCACTTTAAATATGCATTTGAGTCGGGAAAGGAGCAGCAGACAGCCAGGTGTTGCTGTGTCCAGGTGGAAAGATTTTACTGTCACTTCTTGTTTTTGACAAAAAATTCTGTAACAGGGTCACAGACCTCAATAAAAATCTAACCAATTCAACAGGATCTGTATCCCAGACTTTTGCCTATCAGGGCTGATTCACACCGGTGCCTGAACCGGCAGAGCCGAGGCAAAGGCAGCAGCGCGCTACCGGAAGGAATGAAACCCAACATTTCTTCTCTGCTCTAAAAGATTATTTACAGCATATAATATACTAACACAATGTTTTTTTTAGGAAAACAGCATTCAAAGGGTTAAATCACAGGGCTGACGTTTTCTCCACATCCCAACTGGTGATAACCTTATCTTGTGTTTACATTCTTCACTTGATACAATGAAGTAAACATTATCTGACTGCAGAAACTTATGCTAATGTGTCCTGGGGTGAAACACTGCCCAGAAATCACTGCTGGGTGCATTTACAATAGAATTACAGCAGTTATGAATAAAATGCACCAGCAGCTTACTAAGTAAATAAACTGAACTTTGGGAACTTATAATTTCTAAATGAATAATAATACTTGTGCACAAAAGCAAATATGATAACTGCAGAGGTTATAGAAAGTAGGACAACACATTTTTATTGAATATTTTGTCAGAGTTTAAAACTGCTTTAATTTTTTTTTTTTACAATTTTTTTTTATGCCACGTTTTTGTCCGCATGGTTTGCGCATGTTTACTACCTGATTACGCGTTTCCCCAATTGCTTTACGCATTGTTCATGCAAGCGGAAATTTTTTAGTGAATGTGGGAAAATGTGGAAATTATTACTGCCGAAAATATAGCGGTAAAAAAAAACCTAACCGCATGTGTGATTGCGAAGAGAGCCCATTGGGCTCTATTCACTAAGAGGCAAAAACGCCGCAAAATTTTACCGCTAAATTTCCACCAGCGGTAAACGGCGCATTTTTTCCACTTTCACTAATATTTTCCGCATGTTTTCCGCATGCGGGAAAAAAGATGCGGAAACAGCCATTATTCATGCGGGAATCATGCGGTAAAAAGGTTGCATGAAAAAGTGTTTAAAAAAAAATAAAAAAATTAAAGTCCAGCAAGCACAGCCCTTAAGCCTCCGCACTTCATTAAAGTCAATGGGATGCGGAATATATCACCTACTATTTGTAGGTGATAAAAAATCGGTAAATAACGACGAAATGATGCGCCTGAACATTTTTGAGAATTGATTTTTTATTGCGGAAAATACCGACTTTTGCGGAAATTTTTCCACATGAATCCCGCACTTTTACCGCACTTTTTCCGCATGCGGAAAAAACATGGGGAACATTTTGAGAATGTCATCTTGACGGTGTTTTGGTCGCAAACTTCCCGCATGTACTTTACCGCATGCGGGAAGTCTTTGAGAATAGAGCCCATTGTGTAGGTAATCTCTCATATGACATGTAAAATTGGCCAATGATTGGCCAATCAAAATTGTTGGATATATTCCCTAATGACACGTCTAAGTTATGCAGGTTCTGGGGCTACTTACACACAATCCTTGCCTATACAGAATCTACCACGCCACAAGACCTGTATAATTTATGTCAGTCAGATGGTTTGGCAAAACTGCTGAGGTTTCCCTTTTTCTCCACAATATTAGTGACAGTGAAGCAGTTTCACTTTCAATGGAAAATAATGACAGTGACACTGACAAGCGTCCAGCAGGCCATGGGTTAAGTGTAAGCCCTGCCCCATAGTGGGAGGAGCCAGGGGCTGCCTGGTTGTTGTTGGAGCAGGAAGAGGAGAGGAGGCAGGATGATGGCAGCTGGCTGCTGGCAGAAGCTGGAGGAGCTGAGCAGAAAGTACAAGGAGTTTGTCCTGCAGAACCCTACAGGGGCCACCCAGCTGGAGGGGGCAGTGCGCATGCTCTCCTACCTCATTGCAGGTGGGTGCTGGGGACCCAGAGATGAGCCTGAGAGGGGGGCTTCCCCTGGATGGTGCTGGGGACCCCCAGAGATGAGCCTGAGAGGGGGCTTCCCCTGGATGGTGCTGGGGACCCCCCCCCCCCCCCAGAGATGAGCCTGAGAGGGGGGGGCTTCACCTGAATGGTGCTGGGGACCCCCAGAGATGAGCCTGAGAGGGGGCTTCCCCTGGATAGTGCTGGGGACCCCCAGAGATGAGCCTGAGAGGGGGGTTCACCTGAATGGGGCTGGGGACCCCCCAGAGTTGAGCCTGAGAGGGGGGCTTCCCTTGAATTTCTTGCTCTGTCTTTCCTGGAACTAGCAGGGGGCTCAGTGGGAGCTGATCACCTTCTGAAAGCTCATGATTCAGTAATCGTTACCCTTCCTCGTCTGATGAGCTCTGCAGAAAGTTCCCATTCAGCCTCTGCTAATTCCACTTCCTACCTGGCGACTGCAGCCTTCTGTAGCAGCGTGCAATCGGGCTGCCACCTGGTCACGTGCTTATTACACCCCTTTCCACTGAAAATTGCCATTTTCTTCAATGCAATTGTGCTGCTTTTATTTTTTTCCTTTAGTGCTCGTTCACACTAGGGGCGTTTTCGGCCTTTTTGCAAGGGAAGGCGATTTTTAAAATCGCCCACAAAATGCTTGTGCAATGAATGTCTACGAGAAGGTTCATTTCAGCGCGGTTCGTGTGTCCAGCAAAGCGGTGCTTGTACCATTTTTTTTGGGGCGATTTTGTCTCAATGGAAAGTATAGGAAAAACGCAAACGCTCACAAAATTGCTTTGTGCAGCGACTGCGTTAGCGGTTTTAAGAATAAATACATTGTATATATTCTTTTCCGGGTCAAGGAGTTCACTTCCTGGCTTGCGTCAGGGAGTGAATTACAATACCGCTCTGGAAAAGTGCTTAGAAAAGCGCTCTGGAAAAGCGCTTCAAAAAGTGCTTTTACTAGAAACACAGTACGCAGGGGAGCGCCGGGGGGAGGAAGCGCAATAAACGCAAAACGCTTGCTTTTTTGATTTTAGGTGAATGAGGCCTGACTGTGTGTGTGGTCCATTGCTGTTAAACTACTAGGTTTCCGATAGGTTGTAGTAAACCACGCCCACACTATTCAGCCAATCACAATGCTTTGTGCTGTAGAGGGTTCTGTGATTGGACAACTGTTCACCATGAGATTCACCGCTGAGTCCTTAAGGCTACTTACACACCAAGACGTTGCGTTAGGTGCCACGTTAAGGTCGCATAACGTGCCCCTAACGCAAGGCCTGGTGCTCTTCGTTGTGGACGTCAGAGTGAGCCGCGTTGTGCGGCTCACTCTGGCGTCAGTGATGCGTACTCTTGTGCGCATGCGGCATCACGTGGTCCCGCCGGCCAATCACCGCACAGAGCGGCCGCTCCAGGAAGTAAACACTGCACGTCACAACGTGCAGTGAATATTAATTAGCCATGTGCCTGGCCGCTCTCCGCTCCTCCCCAACATGACTGAGCATGTGCACACAGTCTAATGCGGCTTAAGCCGCTCTAACGCCGTAGCATGCTGCACTTTCGGCAGAACGTGCAGCGTTACATGTAACGCAACGTGGGCAGTGTGAAAAGCCCACTTGTGTTACATTGCTGTGCGTTGGGGGAGCGTTACAGGCTGCACTAACGTGCGCCTGTATCGTCCCTGTGTGGAAGCAGCCTTAAAGTAGACTTGCTCAGATTTTATTTTTTTCTTCGAAGTCGTCGTTTCTGCTGTATTTTTCGTGCACATGCCGGAAAATCGCTTACTTTCTTGCACCGCTATGCAGTTTTTCTGCAATCCAACAATTCAAAATATTTTTCTGCCATTTTTTTCTTTCCTCCTGTTGCAGTCGCGTCGTTCACCCGTTGGATCTCTGCGGTTTTGCAGAGAAATCGCTTTAGTGGATAATGGGAGAAATCTCCGTGGAAAACAGACCTAAAGCACACCTGAAGTGAGAAGGATATGGCGGCTGACACATTTATTTCCTTTTAAACAATGCACATTGCCTGGCTGTCCTGCTGATCCTCTGCCTCATAGACCCTGAACAAGCATGCAGATCAGGTGATCTAACAGTAGTGTGAGTGGATTAGCTGCACGCTTGTTTCAGGTGTGTTACCCAGCCACTACTACAGCCAAAGGGATACACAGGACAGCAAGGCAACTGGTATTATTTAAATGGAACTAAATATGGCAGCCCAGTGTTCTCCCCACAATTTTTTTCCAGCCGGGTGGCATGAAAACGTAGCCGGATGGGTGAGATGAGAGAATGCAGGGCCGGTGCTTCTCTGCACATTTCTGCTTACAGCATAGGAGGAGATGAGCCGATGACAGCCGGGTGATCATCAAAACTAGCCGGGTGGGTGAGATGAGAGAATGCAGGGCCGGTGCTTCTCTGCACATTTCTGCTTACAGCATAGGAGGAGGTGAGCCGATGACAGCCGGGTGATCATCAAAACTAGCCGGGTGGAGCACCCGGCTAAAAGAGCCTGGGGAGAACACTGCATTGACCCCTAACCTCTCTCCCTATGCAAACCCCTTCCTAACCTGGACACCCTGAGAACTGAATGGAACTTTTACACTGATCTAAATCAGCCACACAACTGACCTGTGATCTGCCTCGATGGGAGTGAGTGGACCTTACCCCCTCCTGTACACCAGCACATCACAAACAGCAGAGGGGAAGTAAGGACAGATTAGCAGTAATGGCGGGAAGCATCAGGGAGATAAAAGATGAACTTTGGATCTACATTCCCCTGCATACAACTGTGACATAAGTGCAGCGTCAGTTTCGCCCAATAATTTTTTATTTAAAAAATAACATATTGTCCAAAGAGAATGTCCCAAAAAGCCTGTGGGCCCTTTCACACCGGGGCGGTGCAGTATTTTTATTTTTACCGCACCCCACCGCCAGGCAATGAAAGTCTATGGAGACTTTCATACTGCCACGTTACGGCACGACGCAACAGAAGTGACGTTTTCGCCGCTTCCCCCACGCAGGCCTAAAACTGTTACCGCGTTGCTTCTGTGGCAATCTGCGTCAGCCTGAAAGGCGTGTTGCTCTATGGTGACGTGGGGATTTAAAAAAAATTGCTGTTGTGAAGTCGCAGCATGTATGCACGGAAGCACGCTTCTGTGCACTTCCACATACCCCGCAGCAGGAAGTGACTGCAAGCGCATGCTACTTCCTGCTTGGCCCAATTCCAGATAGGGAATACCGCGTAGTAACTCGGTATTCCACGAAGGGCCTGTCTTTGGCGGCGCGGCTACGGCACCGCGCCGCCAGTTTGCAGTGTGAAACCGGCCTGAAAATACCTTCAGACTGAACACCAATTGAACGTCTCTGTGTACCGTGCCACTAAACTGTGTCTGCATTACTCCGACATCCTGCAGGAAATGGGAACCATACTGAAATGCCAGCATGAGCCCAGCCTTAAAATGGCACAAGTCACTACTTGTCTGAATATAAAAGCATAATACAGATTGGTTTATCTAGTATGCTTATTATTATTCTCACAATCTAATCCATTCCATGGTCACAGTCTAATGTCCTACCATATTATTATTATGTATTTATATAACACTGACATCTTCTGCAGCACGTTACAGAGTACATAGTCATGTCACTGACTGTCCTCAGAGGTGCTCACACTCTAATCCCACCATAGTCATAGTCTAATGTCCTACCATATTATTATTATGTATTTATATAGCACTGAGATCTTCTGCAGCACATTACAGAGTACATAGTCATGTCACTGACTGTCCTCAGAGGAGCTCACACTCTAATCCTACCATAGTCATAGCCTAATGTCCTACCATATTATTATTATGTATTTATATAGCACTGACATCTCCTGCAGCACATTACAGAGTACATAGTCATGTCACTGACTGTCCTCAGAGGAGCTCACAATCTAATCCTACCGTAGTCATAGTCTAATGTTCTACCATATTATTATTATGTATTTATATAGCACTGACACCTTCTGCAGCACATTACAGTGTATATTGTCATGTCACTGACTGTCCTCAGAGGAGCTCACACTCTAATCCTACCATAGCCATAGTCTAATGTCCTACCATATTATTATTATGTATTTATATAGCACTGACATCTCCTGCAGCACATTACAGAGTACATCGTCATGTCACTGACTGTCCTCAGAGGAGCTCACACTCTAATCCTACCATAGTCATAGTCTAATGTCCTACCATATTATTATTATGTATTTATATAGCACTGACATCTTCTGCAGGACATTACAGAGAACATAGTCATGTCACTGACTGTTCTCAGAGGAGCTCACACTCTAATCCAACCATAGTCATAGTGTAATGTCCTACCATATTATTATGCTTTTGGGATGTGGGAGGGAACAGAAGTGCCTGGAGGAAACACACTGAAACACGAGGAGAACATACAAACTCTATGCAGATAGTGTTCTGGCCCAGGTTTGAACCGGGGACCTTAGTAAGAGGAATATTCACTATACAGTAGAATCCCTTTATAGTAAACTCAAATGGACTAGGAAAGGTGGTTTGCTATAACAGAAATGTACTATAGAAGAATTGGTCATACATTGTATATTTAAACAGATGTATTTGCTGGGACCTGAGGGCTGAGTTTACTACATCCAGAGGCAGGGCCCCCCTTAGGTTTCACAGTGCCCTGAGCGAAGCATGATTTTTGTGGGACAGTTAGCCCCCCCCCCCCCCCCCTTTCCAATTTGGAATTATAGCACAGCACCGACAATTTGCATCACGGGTTACAGCCAGTGTGCCCCCCCCCCCAAAAAAAATAAGCCCTCAGACATAGTATAGGTTGGTAGCCAGGCATAGCTGCCCCCAGTATAGGATCTCATGTGTAGGTGCCCTCAATATAGATAGCCGAGCATAGGTGCCCCCAGTATAGGAAGTCAGTTGTAGGTCTCTCTCCATAGGTAGCCAGCAGTAGGTAACCTCCGTCAGTATAGGTAGCCAGGTGTAGGTGCCTCCAGTATAGGTAGCCAGGAGTAGGTGTCCTCTCTCAGTATAGGTAGCCAGCTATAGGTGCCCCAGTATAGGAAGTCAGGTGTAGGTGCCCTCAGTATAGGTAGCCAGCTATAGGTGCCCCCAGTATAGGAAGTCAGGTGTAGGTGCCCTCAGTATAGGTAGCCAGCTATAGGTGCCCCAGTATAGGAAGTCAGGTGTAGGTGCCCCCAGTATAGGTAGCCAGCTATAGGTGCCCCCAGTATAGGAAGTCAGGTGTAGGTGCCCTCAGTATAGGTAGCCAGCTATAGGTGCCCACAGTATAGGAAGTCAGGTGTAGGTGCCCTCAGTATAGGTAGCCAGCTATAGGTGCCCCCAGTATAGGAAGTCAGGTGTAGGTGCCCTCAGTATAGGTAGCCAGCTATAGGTGCCCACAGTATAGGAAGTCAGGTGTATGTGCCCTCAGTATAGGTAGCCAGCTATAGGTGCCCCAGTGTAGGAAGTCAGGTGTAGGTGCCCTAAGTATAGGTAGCCAGCTATAGGTGCCCCCAGTATATATAGCCAGGTGTAGGTGCCTCCAGTATAGGTAGCCAGGAGTAGGTGTCCTCTCTCAGTATAGGTAGTCAGCTATAGGTGCCCCCAGCATAGGTAGCCAGGTGTAGGTGCCTCCAGTTTAGGTAGCCAGGTGTAGGTGTCCTCTCTCAGTATAGGTAGCCAGCTATAGGTGCACCCAGTATAGGTAGCTAGGAGTAGGTGTCCTCTCTCAGTATAGGTAGCCAGCTATAGGTGCACCCAGTATAGGTAGCTAGGAGTAGGTGTCCTCTCTCAGTATAGGTAGCCAGCTATAGGTGCACCCAGTATAGGTAGCTAGGAGTAGGTGTCCTTTCTCAGTATAGGTAGCCAGCTATAGGTGCACCCAGTATAGGTAGCCAGGAGTAGGTGTCCTCTCTCAGTATAGGTAGCCAGCTATAGGTGCACCCAGTATAGGTAGCTAGGAGTAGGTGTCCTCTCTCAGTATAGGTAGCCAGCTATAGGTGCACCCAGTATAGGTATCCAGGAGTAGGTGTCCTCTCTCAGTATAGGTAGCCAGCTATAGGTGCACCCAGTATAGGTAGCTAGGAGTAGGTGTCCTCTCTCAGTATAGGTAGCCAGCTATAGGTGCACCCAGTATAGGTAGCCAGGAGTAGGTGTCCTCTCTCAGTATAGGTAGCCAGCTATAGGTGCCCCAGTGTAGGAAGTCAGGTGTAGGTGCCCTCAGTATAGGTAGCCAGCTAAAGGTGCCCCCAGTATAGGTAGCCAGGAGTAGGTGTCCTCTCTCAGTATAGGTAGCCAGGTATAGGTGCCCCCAGTATAGGTAGCTAGGTGTGGGTGTCCTCTCTCAGTATAGGTAGCCAGCTATAGGTGCCCCCAGTATAGGTAGCCAGGAGTAGGTGTCCTCTCTCAGTATAGGTAGCCAGCTATAGGTGCACCCAGTATAGGTAGCCAGGAGTAGGTGTCCTCTCTCAGTATAGGTAGACAGGTATAGGTGCCCCAAGTATAGGTAGCTAGGTGTGGGTGTCCTCTCTCAGTATAGGTAGCCAGCTATAGGTGCCCCCAGTATAGGTAGCTAGGAGTAGGTGTCCTCTCTCAGTATAGGTAGTCAGCTATAGGTGCCCCCAGCATAGGTAGCCAGGTGTAGGTGCCTCCAGTTTAGGTAGCCAGGTGTAGGTGTCCTCTCTCAGTATAGGTAGCCAGCTATAGGTGCACCCAGTATAGGTAGCTAGGAGTAGGTGTCCTCTCTCAGTATAGGTAGCCAGCTATAGGTGCACCCAGTATAGGTAGCTAGGAGTAGGTGTCCTCTCTCAGTATAGGTAGCCAGCTATAGGTGCACCCAGTATAGGTAGCTAGGAGTAGGTGTCCTTTCTCAGTATAGGTAGCCAGCTATAGGTGCACCCAGTATAGGTAGCCAGGAGTAGGTGTCCTCTCTCAGTATAGGTAGCCAGCTATAGGTGCACCCAGTATAGGTAGCTAGGAGTAGGTGTCCTCTCTCAGTATAGGTAGCCAGCTATAGGTGCACCCAGTATAGGTATCCAGGAGTAGGTGTCCTCTCTCAGTATAGGTAGCCAGCTATAGGTGCACCCAGTATAGGTAGCTAGGAGTAGGTGTCCTCTCTCAGTATAGGTAGCCAGCTATAGGTGCACCCAGTATAGGTAGCCAGGAGTAGGTGTCCTCTCTCAGTATAGGTAGCCAGCTATAGGTGCCCCAGTGTAGGAAGTCAGGTGTAGGTGCCCTCAGTATAGGTAGCCAGCTAAAGGTGCCCCCAGTATAGGTAGCTAGGAGTAGGTGTCCTCTCTCAGTATAGGTAGCCAGCTATAGGTGCACCCAGTATAGGTAGCCAGGAGTAGGTGTCCTCTCTCAGTATAGGTAGACAGGTATAGGTGCCCCAAGTATAGGTAGCTAGGTGTGGGTGTCCTCTCTCAGTATAGGTAGCCAGCTATAGGTGCCCCCAGTATAGGTAGCTAGGAGTAGGTGTCCTCTCTCAGTATAGGTAGTCAGCTATAGGTGCCCCCAGCATAGGTAGCCAGGTGTAGGTGCCTCCAGTTTAGGTAGCCAGGTGTAGGTGTCCTCTCTCAGTATAGGTAGCCAGCTATAGGTGCACCCAGTATAGGTAGCTAGGAGTAGGTGTCCTCTCTCAGTATAGGTAGCCAGCTATAGGTGCACCCAGTATAGGTAGCTAGGAGTAGGTGTCCTCTCTCAGTATAGGTAGCCAGCTATAGGTGCACCCAGTATAGGTAGCTAGGAGTAGGTGTCCTTTCTCAGTATAGGTAGCCAGCTATAGGTGCACCCAGTATAGGTAGCCAGGAGTAGGTGTCCTCTCTCAGTATAGGTAGCCAGCTATAGGTGCACCCAGTATAGGTAGCTAGGAGTAGGTGTCCTCTCTCAGTATAGGTAGCCAGCTATAGGTGCACCCAGTATAGGTATCCAGGAGTAGGTGTCCTCTCTCAGTATAGGTAGCCAGCTATAGGTGCACCCAGTATAGGTAGCTAGGAGTAGGTGTCCTCTCTCAGTATAGGTAGCCAGCTATAGGTGCACCCAGTATAGGTAGCCAGGAGTAGGTGTCCTCTCTCAGTATAGGTAGCCAGCTATAGGTGCCCCAGTGTAGGAAGTCAGGTGTAGGTGCCCTCAGTATAGGTAGCCAGCTAAAGGTGCCCCCAGTATAGGTAGCCAGGAGTAGGTGTCCTCTCTCAGTATAGGTAGCCAGGTATAGGTGCCCCCAGTATAGGTAGCTAGGTGTGGGTGTCCTCTCTCAGTATAGGTAGCCAGCTATAGGTGCCCCCAGTATAGGTAGCCAGGAGTAGGTGTCCTCTCTCAGTATAGGTAGCCAGCTATAGGTGCACCCAGTATAGGTAGCCAGGAGTAGGTGTCCTCTCTCAGTATAGGTAGACAGGTATAGGTGCCCCAAGTATAGGTAGCTAGGTGTGGGTGTCCTCTCTCAGTATAGGTAGCCAGCTATAGGTGCCCCCAGTATAGGTAGCCAGGAGTAGGTGTCCTCTCTCAGTATAGGTAGCCAGCTATAGGTGCACCCAGTATAGGTAGCCAGGAGTAGGTGTCCTCTCTCAGTATAGGTAGACAGGTATAGGTGCCCCAAGTATAGGTAGCTAGGTGTGGGTGTCCTCTCTCAGTATAGGTAGCCAGCTATAGGTGCCCCCAGTATAGGTAGCTAGGAGTAGGTGTCCTCTCTCAGTATAGGTAGTCAGCTATAGGTGCCCCCAGCATAGGTAGCCAGGTGTAGGTGCCTCCAGTTTAGGTAGCCAGGTGTAGGTGTCCTCTCTCAGTATAGGTAGCCAGCTATAGGTGCACCCAGTATAGGTAGCTAGGAGTAGGTGTCCTCTCTCAGTATAGGTAGCCAGCTATAGGTGCACCCAGTATAGGTAGCTAGGAGTAGGTGTCCTCTCTCAGTATAGGTAGCCAGCTATAGGTGCACCCAGTATAGGTAGCTAGGAGTAGGTGTCCTTTCTCAGTATAGGTAGCCAGCTATAGGTGCACCCAGTATAGGTAGCCAGGAGTAGGTGTCCTCTCTCAGTATAGGTAGCCAGCTATAGGTGCACCCAGTATAGGTAGCTAGGAGTAGGTGTCCTCTCTCAGTATAGGTAGCCAGCTATAGGTGCACCCAGTATAGGTATCCAGGAGTAGGTGTCCTCTCTCAGTATAGGTAGCCAGCTATAGGTGCACCCAGTATAGGTAGCTAGGAGTAGGTGTCCTCTCTCAGTATAGGTAGCCAGCTATAGGTGCACCCAGTATAGGTAGCCAGGAGTAGGTGTCCTCTCTCAGTATAGGTAGCCAGCTATAGGTGCCCCAGTGTAGGAAGTCAGGTGTAGGTGCCCTCAGTATAGGTAGCCAGCTAAAGGTGCCCCCAGTATAGGTAGCCAGGAGTAGGTGTCCTCTCTCAGTATAGGTAGCCAGGTATAGGTGCCCCCAGTATAGGTAGCTAGGTGTGGGTGTCCTCTCTCAGTATAGGTAGCCAGCTATAGGTGCCCCCAGTATAGGTAGCCAGGAGTAGGTGTCCTCTCTCAGTATAGGTAGCCAGCTATAGGTGCACCCAGTATAGGTAGCCAGGAGTAGGTGTCCTCTCTCAGTATAGGTAGACAGGTATAGGTGCCCCAAGTATAGGTAGCTAGGTGTGGGTGTCCTCTCTCAGTATAGGTAGCCAGCTATAGGTGCCCCCAGTATAGGTAGCTAGGAGTAGGTGTCCTCTCTCAGTATAGGTAGCCAGCTATAGGTGCACCCAGTATAGGTAGCCAGGAGTAGGTGTCCTCTCTCAGTATTGGTAGCCAGCTATAGGTGCCCCCAGTATAGGTAGCCAGGAGTAGGTGTCCTCTCTCAGTATAGGTAGCCAGCTATAGGTGCACCCAGTATAGGTAGCCAGGAGTAGGTGTCCTCTCTCAGTATAGGTAGCCAGCTATAGGTGCCCCCAGTATAGGTAGCTAGGAGTAGGTGTCCTCTCTCAGTATAGGTAGCCAGCTATAGGTGCACCCAGTATAGGTAGCCAGGAGTAGGTGTCCTCTCTCAGTATTGGTAGCCAGCTATAGGTGCACCCAGTATAGGTAGCCAGGAGTAGGTGTCCTCTCTCAGTATTGGTAGCCAGCTATAGGTGCACCCAGTATAGGTAGCCAGGAGTAGGTGTCCTCTCTCAATATAGGTAGCCAGCTATAGGTGCACCCAGTATAGGTAGCTAGGAGTAGGTGTCCTCTCTCAGTATAGGTAGCCAGCTATAGGTGCCCCAGTATAGGTAGCCAGGAGTAGGTGTCCTCTCTCAGTATAGGTAGCCAGCTATAGGTGCACCCAGTATAGGTAGCCAGGAGTAGGTGTCCTCTCTCAGTATAGGTAGCCAGCTATAGGTGCCCCCAGTATAGGTAGCCAGCTATAGGTGCTCCCAGTATAGGTAGCTAGGAGTAGGTGTCCTCTCTCAGTATAGGTAGCCAGCTATAGGTGCTCCCAGTATAGGTAGCTAGGAGTAGGTGTCCTCTCTCTGTATAGGTAGCCAGCTATAGTTGCCCCCAGTATAGGTAGCCAGCTATAGGTGCTCCCAGTATAGGTAGCTAGGAGTAGGTGTCCTCTCTCAGTATAGGTAGCCAGCTATAGGTGCACCCAGTATAGGTAGCCAGGAGTAGGTGTCCTCTCTCAGTATAGGTAGCCAGCTATAGGTGCACCCAGTATAGGTAGCTAGGAGTAGGTGTCCTCTCTCAGTATAGGTAGCCAGCTATAGGTGCACCCAGTATAGGTATCCAGGAGTAGGTGTCCTCTCTCAGTATAGGTAGCCAGCTATAGGTGCACCCAGTATAGGTAGCTAGGAGTAGGTGTCCTCTCTCAGTATAGGTAGCCAGCTATAGGTGCACCCAGTATAGGTAGCCAGGAGTAGGTGTCCTCTCTCAGTATAGGTAGCCAGCTATAGGTGCCCCAGTGTAGGAAGTCAGGTGTAGGTGCCCTCAGTATAGGTAGCCAGCTAAAGGTGCCCCCAGTATAGGTAGCCAGGAGTAGGTGTCCTCTCTCAGTATAGGTAGCCAGGTATAGGTGCCCCCAGTATAGGTAGCTAGGTGTGGGTGTCCTCTCTCAGTATAGGTAGCCAGCTATAGGTGCCCCCAGTATAGGTAGCCAGGAGTAGGTGTCCTCTCTCAGTATACGTAGCCAGCTATAGGTGCACCCAGTATAGGTAGCCAGGAGTAGGTGTCCTCTCTCAGTATAGGTAGACAGGTATAGGTGCCCCAAGTATAGGTAGCTAGGTGTGGGTGTCCTCTCTCAGTATAGGTAGCCAGCTATAGGTGCCCCCAGTATAGGTAGCTAGGAGTAGGTGTCCTCTCTCAGTATAGGTAGTCAGCTATAGGTGCCCCCAGCATAGGTAGCCAGGTGTAGGTGCCTCCAGTTTAGGTAGCCAGGTGTAGGTGTCCTCTCTCAGTATAGGTAGCCAGCTATAGGTGCACCCAGTATAGGTAGCTAGGAGTAGGTGTCCTCTCTCAGTATAGGTAGCCAGCTATAGGTGCACCCAGTATAGGTAGCTAGGAGTAGGTGTCCTCTCTCAGTATAGGTAGCCAGCTATAGGTGCACCCAGTATAGGTAGCCAGGAGTAGGTGTCCTCTCTCAGTATAGGTAGCCAGCTATAGGTGCACCCAGTATAGGTAGCCAGGAGTAGGTGTCCTCTCTCAGTATAGGTAGCCAGCTATAGGTGCCCCCAGTATAGGTAGCCAGCTATAGGTGCTCCCAGTATAGGTAGCTAGGAGTAGGTGTCCTCTCTCAGTATAGGTAGCCAGCTATAGGTGCTCCCAGTATAGGTAGCTAGGAGTAGGTGTCCTCTCTCTGTATAGGTAGCCAGCTATAGTTGCCCCCAGTATAGGTAGCCAGCTATAGGTGCTCCCAGTATAGGTAGCTAGGAGTAGGTGTCCTCTCTCAGTATAGGTAGCCAGCTATAGGTGCACCCAGTATAGGTAGCCAGGAGTAGGTGTCCTCTCTCAGTATAGGTAGCCAGCTATAGGTGCACCCAGTATAGGTAGCTAGGAGTAGGTGTCCTCTCTCAGTATAGGTAGCCAGCTATAGGTGCACCCAGTATAGGTATCCAGGAGTAGGTGTCCTCTCTCAGTATAGGTAGCCAGCTATAGGTGCACCCAGTATAGGTAGCTAGGAGTAGGTGTCCTCTCTCAGTATAGGTAGCCAGCTATAGGTGCACCCAGTATAGGTAGCCAGGAGTAGGTGTCCTCTCTCAGTATAGGTAGCCAGCTATAGGTGCCCCAGTGTAGGAAGTCAGGTGTAGGTGCCCTCAGTATAGGTAGCCAGCTAAAGGTGCCCCCAGTATAGGTAGCCAGGAGTAGGTGTCCTCTCTCAGTATAGGTAGCCAGGTATAGGTGCCCCCAGTATAGGTAGCTAGGTGTGGGTGTCCTCTCTCAGTATAGGTAGCCAGCTATAGGTGCCCCCAGTATAGGTAGCCAGGAGTAGGTGTCCTCTCTCAGTATACGTAGCCAGCTATAGGTGCACCCAGTATAGGTAGCCAGGAGTAGGTGTCCTCTCTCAGTATAGGTAGACAGGTATAGGTGCCCCAAGTATAGGTAGCTAGGTGTGGGTGTCCTCTCTCAGTATAGGTAGCCAGCTATAGGTGCCCCCAGTATAGGTAGCTAGGAGTAGGTGTCCTCTCTCAGTATAGGTAGTCAGCTATAGGTGCCCCCAGCATAGGTAGCCAGGTGTAGGTGCCTCCAGTTTAGGTAGCCAGGTGTAGGTGTCCTCTCTCAGTATAGGTAGCCAGCTATAGGTGCACCCAGTATAGGTAGCTAGGAGTAGGTGTCCTCTCTCAGTATAGGTAGCCAGCTATAGGTGCACCCAGTATAGGTAGCTAGGAGTAGGTGTCCTCTCTCAGTATAGGTAGCCAGCTATAGGTGCACCCAGTATAGGTAGCTAGGAGTAGGTGTCCTTTCTCAGTATAGGTAGCCAGCTATAGGTGCACCCAGTATAGGTAGCCAGGAGTAGGTGTCCTCTCTCAGTATAGGTAGCCAGCTATAGGTGCACCCAGTATAGGTAGCTAGGAGTAGGTGTCCTCTCTCAGTATAGGTAGCCAGCTATAGGTGCACCCAGTATAGGTATCCAGGAGTAGGTGTCCTCTCTCAGTATAGGTAGCCAGCTATAGGTGCACCCAGTATAGGTAGCTAGGAGTAGGTGTCCTCTCTCAGTATAGGTAGCCAGCTATAGGTGCACCCAGTATAGGTAGCCAGGAGTAGGTGTCCTCTCTCAGTATAGGAAGTCAGGTGTAGGTGCCCTCAGTATAGGTAGCCAGCTAAAGGTGCCCCCAGTATAGGTAGCCAGGAGTAGGTGTCCTCTCTCAGTATAGGTAGCCAGGTATAGGTGCCCCCAGTATAGGTAGCTAGGTGTGGGTGTCCTCTCTCAGTATAGGTAGCCAGCTATAGGTGCCCCCAGTATAGGTAGCCAGGAGTAGGTGTCCTCTCTCAGTATAGGTAGCCAGCTATAGGTGCACCCAGTATAGGTAGCCAGGAGTAGGTGTCCTCTCTCAGTATAGGTAGACAGGTATAGGTGCCCCAAGTATAGGTAGCTAGGTGTGGGTGTCCTCTCTCAGTATAGGTAGCCAGCTATAGGTGCCCCCAGTATAGGTAGCTAGGAGTAGGTGTCCTCTCTCAGTATAGGTAGCCAGCTATAGGTGCACCCAGTATAGGTAGCCAGGAGTAGGTGTCCTCTCTCAGTATAGGTAGACAGGTATAGGTGCCCCAAGTATAGGTAGCTAGGTGTGGGTGTCCTCTCTCAGTATAGGTAGCCAGCTATAGGTGCCCCCAGTATAGGTAGCTAGGAGTAGGTGTCCTCTCTCAGTATAGGTAGTCAGCTATAGGTGCCCCCAGCATAGGTAGCCAGGTGTAGGTGCCTCCAGTTTAGGTAGCCAGGTGTAGGTGTCCTCTCTCAGTATAGGTAGCCAGCTATAGGTGCACCCAGTATAGGTAGCTAGGAGTAGGTGTCCTCTCTCAGTATAGGTAGCCAGCTATAGGTGCACCCAGTATAGGTAGCTAGGAGTAGGTGTCCTCTCTCAGTATAGGTAGCCAGCTATAGGTGCACCCAGTATAGGTAGCTAGGAGTAGGTGTCCTTTCTCAGTATAGGTAGCCAGCTATAGGTGCACCCAGTATAGGTAGCCAGGAGTAGGTGTCCTCTCTCAGTATAGGTAGCCAGCTATAGGTGCACCCAGTATAGGTAGCTAGGAGTAGGTGTCCTCTCTCAGTATAGGTAGCCAGCTATAGGTGCACCCAGTATAGGTATCCAGGAGTAGGTGTCCTCTCTCAGTATAGGTAGCCAGCTATAGGTGCACCCAGTATAGGTAGCTAGGAGTAGGTGTCCTCTCTCAGTATAGGTAGCCAGCTATAGGTGCACCCAGTATAGGTAGCCAGGAGTAGGTGTCCTCTCTCAGTATAGGAAGTCAGGTGTAGGTGCCCTCAGTATAGGTAGCCAGCTAAAGGTGCCCCCAGTATAGGTAGCCAGGAGTAGGTGTCCTCTCTCAGTATAGGTAGCCAGGTATAGGTGCCCCCAGTATAGGTAGCTAGGTGTGGGTGTCCTCTCTCAGTATAGGTAGCCAGCTATAGGTGCCCCCAGTATAGGTAGCCAGGAGTAGGTGTCCTCTCTCAGTATAGGTAGCCAGCTATAGGTGCACCCAGTATAGGTAGCCAGGAGTAGGTGTCCTCTCTCAGTATAGGTAGACAGGTATAGGTGCCCCAAGTATAGGTAGCTAGGTGTGGGTGTCCTCTCTCAGTATAGGTAGCCAGCTATAGGTGCCCCCAGTATAGGTAGCTAGGAGTAGGTGTCCTCTCTCAGTATAGGTAGCCAGCTATAGGTGCACCCAGTATAGGTAGCCAGGAGTAGGTGTCCTCTCTCAGTATTGGTAGCCAGCTATAGGTGCCCCCAGTATAGGTAGCCAGGAGTAGGTGTCCTCTCTCAGTATAGGTAGCCAGCTATAGGTGCACCCAGTATAGGTAGCCAGGAGTAGGTGTCCTCTCTCAGTATAGGTAGCCAGCTATAGGTGCCCCCAGTATAGGTAGCTAGGAGTAGGTGTCCTCTCTCAGTATAGGTAGCCAGCTATAGGTGCACCCAGTATAGGTAGCCAGGAGTAGGTGTCCTCTCTCAGTATTGGTAGCCAGCTATAGGTGCACCCAGTATAGGTAGCCAGGAGTAGGTGTCCTCTCTCAGTATTGGTAGCCAGCTATAGGTGCACCCAGTATAGGTAGCCAGGAGTAGGTGTCCTCTCTCAATATAGGTAGCCAGCTATAGGTGCACCCAGTATAGGTAGCTAGGAGTAGGTGTCCTCTCTCAGTATAGGTAGCCAGCTATAGGTGCCCCAGTATAGGTAGCCAGGAGTAGGTGTCCTCTCTCAGTATAGGTAGCCAGCTATAGGTGCACCCAGTATAGGTAGCCAGGAGTAGGTGTCCTCTCTCAGTATAGGTAGCCAGCTATAGGTGCCCCCAGTATAGGTAGCCAGCTATAGGTGCTCCCAGTATAGGTAGCTAGGAGTAGGTGTCCTCTCTCAGTATAGGTAGCCAGCTATAGGTGCTCCCAGTATAGGTAGCTAGGAGTAGGTGTCCTCTCTCTGTATAGGTAGCCAGCTATAGGTGCCCCCAGTATAGGTAGCCAGCTATAGGTGCTCCCAGTATAGGTAGCTAGGAGTAGGTGTCCTCTCTCAGTATAGGTAGCCAGCTATAGGTGCACCCAGTATAGGTAGCTAGGAGTAGGTGTCCTCTCTAGTATAGGTAGCCAGCCATAGGTGCCCCCAGTATAGGTAGCCAGCTATAGGTGCTCCCAGTATAGGTAGCTAGGAGTAGGTGTCCTCTCTCAGTATAGGTAGCCAGCTATAGGTGCCCCCAGTATAGGTAGCCAGCTATAGGTGCTCCCAGTATAGGTAGCTAGGAGTAGGTGTCCTCTCTCAGTATAGGTAGCCAGCTATAGGTGCTCCCAGTATAGGTAGCTAGGAGTAGGTGTCCTCTCTCAGTATAGGTAGCCAGCTATAGGTGCCCCCAGTATAGGTAGCCAGCTATAGGTGCTCCCAGTATAGGTAGCTAGGAGTAGGTGTCCTCTCTCAGTATAGGTAGCCAGCTATAGGTGCACCCAGTATAGGTAGCTAGGAGTAGGTGTCCTCTCTCAGTATAGGTAGCCAGCTATAGGTGCCCCCAGTATAGGTAGCCAGCTATAGGTGCTCCCAGTATAGGTAGCTAGGAGTAGGTGTCCTCTCTCAGTATAGGTAGCCAGCTATAGGTGCACCCAGTATAGGTAGCCAGGAGTAGGTGTCCTCTCTCAGTATTGGTAGCCAGCTATAGGTGCCCCCAGTATAGGTAGCCAGGAGTAGGTGTCCTCTCTCAGTATAGGTAGCCAGGAGTAGGTGTCCTCTCTCAGTATAGGAAGTCAGGTGTAGGTGCCCCCAGTATAGGTAGCCAGGAGTAGGTGTCCTCTCTCAGTATAGGTAGCCAGCTATAGGTGCCCAAAGTATAGGTAGCCAGCTATAGGTGCTCCCAGTATAGGTAGCTAGGAGTAGGTGTCCTCTCTCAGTATAGGTAGCCAGCTATAGGTGCACCCAGTATAGGTAGCTAGGAGTAGGTGTCCTCTCTCAGTATAGGTAGCCAGCTATAGGTGCCCCCAGTATAGGTAGCCAGCTATAGGTGCTCCCAGTATAGGTAGCTAGGAGTAGGTGTCCTCTCTCAGTATAGGTAGCCAGCTATAGGTGCACCCAGTATAGGTAGCTAGGAGTAGGTGTCCTCTCTCAGTATAGGTAGCCAGCTATAGGTGCCCCCAGTATAGGTAGCCAGCTATAGGTGCTCCCAGTATAGGTAGCTAGGAGTAGATGTCCTCTCTCAGTATAGGTAGCCAGCTATAGGTGCACCCAGTATAGGTAGCTAGGAGTAGGTGTCCTCTCTCAGTATAGGTAGCCAGCTATAGGTGCCCCCAGTATAGGTAGCCAGCTATAGGTGCTCCCAGTATAGGTAGCTAGGAGTAGGTGTCCTCTCTCAGTATAGGTAGCCAGCTATAGGTGCACCCAGTATAGGTAGCTAGGAGTAGGTGTCCTCTCTCAGTATAGGTAGCCAGCTATAGGTGCCCCCAGTATAGGTAGCCAGCTATAGGTGCTCCCAGTATAGGTAGCTAGGAGTAGGTGTCCTCTCTCAGTATAGGTAGCCAGCTATAGGTGCCCCCAGTATAGGTAGCCAGGAGTAGGTGTCCTCTCTCAGTATTGGTAGCCAGCTATAGGTGCCCCCAGTATAGGTAGCCAGGAGTAGGTGTCCTCTCTCAGTATAGGTAGCCAGGAGTAGGTGTCCTCTCTCAGTATAGGAAGTCAGGTGTAGGTGCCCCCAGTATAGGTAGCCAGGAGTAGGTGTCCTCTCTCAGTATAGGTAGCCAGCTATAGGTGCACCCAGTATAGGTAGCCAGCTATAGGTGCCCCCAGTATAGGTAGCCAGCTATAGGTGCCCCCAGTATAGGTAGCCAGCTATAGGTGCTCCCAGTATAGGTAGCTAGGAGTAGGTGT
The DNA here is from genome assembly GCF_040937935.1 of Hyperolius riggenbachi. NCBI lineage: Eukaryota > Metazoa > Chordata > Amphibia > Anura > Hyperoliidae > Hyperolius > Hyperolius riggenbachi. Next base: position 255,050,338 of record NC_090656.1, read on the forward strand.
CCTCTCTCAGTATAGGTAGCCAGCTATAGGTGCACCCAGTATAGGTAGCCAGGAGTAGGTGTCCTCTCTCAGTATAGGTAGCCAGCTATAGGTGCCCCCAGTATAGGTAGCTAGGTGTGGGTGTCCTCTCTCAGTATTGGTAGCCAGCTATAGGTGCCCCCAGTATAGGTAGCCAGCTATAGGTGCTCCCAGTATAGGTAGCTAGGAGTAGGTGTCCTCTCTCAGTATAGGTAGCCAGCTATAGGTGCACCCAGTATAGGTAGCCAGGAGTAGGTGTCCTCTCTCAGTATTGGTAGCCAGCTATAGGTGCCCCCAGTATAGGTAGCCAGGAGTAGGTGTCCTCTCTCAGTGTAGGAAGTCAGGTGTAGGTGCCCCCAGTATAGGTAGCCAGGAGTAGGTGTCCTCTCTCAGTATAGGTAGCCAGCTATAGGTGCACCCAGTATAGGTAGCCAGGAGTAGGTGTCCTCTCTCAGTATAGGTAGACAGGTATAGGTGCCCCAAGTATAGGTAGCTAGGTGTGGGTGTCCTCTCTCAGTATAGGTAGCCAGCTATAGGTGCCCCCAGTATAGGTAGCTAGGAGTAGGTGTCCTCTCTCAGTATAGGTAGCCAGCTATAGGTGCACCCAGTATAGGTAGCCAGGAGTAGGTGTCCTCTCTCAGTATTGGTAGCCAGCTATAGGTGCCCCCAGTATAGGTAGCCAGGAGTAGGTGTCCTCTCTCAGTATAGGTAGCCAGCTATAGGTGCACCCAGTATAGGTAGCCAGGAGTAGGTGTCCTCTCTCAGTATAGGTAGCCAGCTATAGGTGCCCCCAGTATAGGTAGCTAGGAGTAGGTGTCCTCTCTCAGTATAGGTAGCCAGCTATAGGTGCACCCAGTATAGGTAGCCAGGAGTAGGTGTCCTCTCTCAGTATTGGTAGCCAGCTATAGGTGCACCCAGTATAGGTAGCCAGGAGTAGGTGTCCTCTCTCAATATAGGTAGCCAGCTATAGGTGCACCCAGTATAGGTAGCTAGGAGTAGGTGTCCTCTCTCAGTATAGGTAGCCAGCTATAGGTGCCCCCAGTATAGGTAGCCAGGAGTAGGTGTCCTCTCTCAGTATAGGTAGCCAGCTATAGGTGCCCCAGTATAGGTAGCCAGGAGTAGGTGTCCTCTCTCAGTATAGGTAGCCAGCTATAGGTGCACCCAGTATAGGTAGCCAGGAGTAGGTGTCCTCTCTCAGTATAGGTAGCCAGCTATAGGTGCCCCCAGTATAGGTAGCCAGCTATAGGTGCTCCCAGTATAGGTAGCTAGGAGTAGGTGTCCTCTCTCAGTATAGGTAGCCAGCTATAGGTGCTCCCAGTATAGGTAGCTAGGAGTAGGTGTCCTCTCTCTGTATAGGTAGCCAGCTATAGGTGCCCCCAGTATAGGTAGCCAGCTATAGGTGCTCCCAGTATAGGTAGCTAGGAGTAAGGGTCCTCTCTCAGTATAGGTAGCCAGCTATAGGTGCACCCAGTATAGGTAGCTAGGAGTAGGTGTCCTCTCTAGTATAGGTAGCCAGCCATAGGTGCCCCCAGTATAGGTAGCCAGCTATAGGTGCTCCCAGTATAGGTAGCTAGGAGTAGGTGTCCTCTCTCAGTATAGGTAGCCAGCTATAGGTGCCCCCAGTATAGGTAGCCAGCTATAGGTGCTCCCAGTATAGGTAGCTAGGAGTAGGTGTCCTCTCTCAGTATAGGTAGCCAGCTATAGGTGCTCCCAGTATAGGTAGCTAGGAGTAGGTGTCCTCTCTCAGTATAGGTAGCCAGCTATAGGTGCCCCCAGTATAGGTAGCCAGCTATAGGTGCTCCCAGTATAGGTAGCTAGGAGTAGGTGTCCTCTCTCAGTATAGGTAGCCAGCTATAGGTGCACCCAGTATAGGTAGCTAGGAGTAGGTGTCCTCTCTCAGTATAGGTAGCCAGCTATAGGTGCCCCCAGTATAGGTAGCCAGCTATAGGTGCTCCCAGTATAGGTAGCTAGGAGTAGGTGTCCTCTCTCAGTATAGGTAGCCAGCTATAGGTGCACCCAGTATAGGTAGCCAGGAGTAGGTGTCCTCTCTCAGTATTGGTAGCCAGCTATAGGTGCCCCCAGTATAGGTAGCCAGGAGTAGGTGTCCTCTCTCAGTATAGGTAGCCAGGAGTAGGTGTCCTCTCTCAGTATAGGAAGTCAGGTGTAGGTGCCCCCAGTATAGGTAGCCAGGAGTAGGTGTCCTCTCTCAGTATAGGTAGCCAGCTATAGGTGTCCAAAGTATAGGTAGCCAGCTATAGGTGCTCCCAGTATAGGTAGCTAGGAGTAGGTGTCCTCTCTCAGTATAGGTAGCCAGCTATAGGTGCACCCAGTATAGGTAGCTAGGAGTAGGTGTCCTCTCTCAGTATAGGTAGCCAGCTATAGGTGCCCCCAGTATAGGTAGCCAGCTATAGGTGCTCCCAGTATAGGTAGCTAGGAGTAGGTGTCCTCTCTCAGTATAGGTAGCCAGCTATAGGTGCACCCAGTATAGGTAGCTAGGAGTAGGTGTCCTCTCTCAGTATAGGTAGCCAGCTATAGGTGCCCTCAGTATAGGTAGCCAGCTATAGGTGCTCCCAGTATAGGTAGCTAGGAGTAGATGTCCTCTCTCAGTATAGGTAGCCAGCTATAGGTGCACCCAGTATAGGTAGCCAGCTATAGGTGCCCCCAGTATAGGTAGCCAGCTATAGGTGCCCCCAGTATAGGTAGCCAGCTATAGGTGCTCCCAGTATAGGTAGCTAGGAGTAGGTGTCCTCTCTCAGTATAGGTAGCCAGCTATAGGTGCACCCAGTATAGGTAGCCAGGAGTAGGTGTCCTCTCTCAGTATAGGTAGCCAGCTATAGGTGCCCCCAGTATAGGTAGCTAGGTGTGGGTGTCCTCTCTCAGTATAGGTAGCCAGCTATAGGTGTCCAAAGTATAGGTAGCCAGCTATAGGTGCTCCCAGTATAGGTAGCTAGGAGTAGGTGTCCTCTCTCAGTATAGGTAGCCAGCTATAGGTGCACCCAGTATAGGTAGCTAGGAGTAGGTGTCCTCTCTCAGTATAGGTAGCCAGCTATAGGTGCCCCCAGTATAGGTAGCCAGCTATAGGTGCTCCCAGTATAGGTAGCTAGGAGTAGGTGTCCTCTCTCAGTATAGGTAGCCAGCTATAGGTGCACCCAGTATAGGTAGCTAGGAGTAGGTGTCCTCTCTCAGTATAGGTAGCCAGCTATAGGTGCCCCCAGTATAGGTAGCCAGCTATAGGTGCTCCCAGTATAGGTAGCTAGGAGTAGATGTCCTCTCTCAGTATAGGTAGCCAGCTATAGGTGCACCCAGTATAGGTAGCTAGGAGTAGGTGTCCTCTCTCAGTATAGGTAGCCAGCTATAGATGCCCCCAGTATAGGTAGCCAGCTATAGGTGCTCCCAGTATAGGTAGCTAGGAGTAGGTGTCCTCTCTCAGTATAGGTAGCCAGCTATAGGTGCACCCAGTATAGGTAGCTAGGAGTAGGTGTCCTCTCTCAGTATAGGTAGCCAGCTATAGGTGCCCCCAGTATAGGTAGCCAGCTATAGGTGCTCCCAGTATAGGTAGCTAGGAGTAGGTGTCCTCTCTCAGTATAGGTAGCCAGCTATAGGTGCCCCCAGTATAGGTAGCCAGGAGTAGGTGTCCTCTCTCAGTATTGGTAGCCAGCTATAGGTGCCCCCAGTATAGGTAGCCAGGAGTAGGTGTCCTCTCTCAGTATAGGTAGCCAGGAGTAGGTGTCCTCTCTCAGTATAGGAAGTCAGGTGTAGGTGCCCCCAGTATAGGTAGCCAGGAGTAGGTGTCCTCTCTCAGTATAGGTAGCCAGCTATAGGTGCACCCAGTATAGGTAGCCAGCTATAGGTGCCCCCAGTATAGGTAGCCAGCTATAGGTGCCCCCAGTATAGGTAGCCAGCTATAGGTGCTCCCAGTATAGGTAACTAGGAGTAGGTGTCCTCTCTCAGTATAGGTAGCCAGCTATAGGTGCACCCAGTATAGGTAGCCAGGAGTAGGTGTCCTCTCTCAGTATAGGTAGCCAGCTATAGGTGCCCCCAGTATAGGTAGCTAGGTGTGGGTGTCCTCTCTCAGTATTGGTAGCCAGCTATAGGTGCCCCCAGTATAGGTAGCCAGCTATAGGTGCTCCCAGTATAGGTAGCTAGGAGTAGGTGTCCTCTCTCAGTATAGGTAGCCAGCTATAGGTGCACCCAGTATAGGTAGCCAGGAGTAGGTGTCCTCTCTCAGTATAGGTAGCCAGCTATAGGTGCTCCCAGTATAGGTAGCTAGGAGTAGGTGTCCTCTCTCAGTATAGGTAGCCAGCTATAGGTGCTCCCAGTATAGGTAGCTAGGAGTAGGTGTCCTCTCTCAGTATAGGTAGCCAGCTATAGGTGCCCCCAGTATAGGTAGCCAGCTATAGGTGCTCCCAGTATAGGTAGCTAGGAGTAGGTGTCCTCTCTCAGTATAGGTAGCCAGCTATAGGTGCAGCAAGTATAGGTAGCTAGGAGTAGGTGTCCTCTCTCAGTATAGGTAGCCAGCTATAGGTGCCCCCAGTATAGGTAGCCAGCTATAGGTGCTCCCAGTATAGGTAGCTAGGAGTAGGTGTCCTCTCTCAGTATAGGTAGCCAGCTATAGGTGCACCCAGTATAGGTAGCCAGGAGTAGGTGTCCTCTCTCAGTATTGGTAGCCAGCTATAGGTGCCCCCAGTATAGGTAGCCAGGAGTAGGTGTCCTCTCTCAGTATAGGTAGCCAGGAGTAGGTGTCCTCTCTCAGTATAGGAAGTCAGGTGTAGGTGTCCCCAGTATAGGTAGCCAGGAGTAGGTGTCCTCTCTCAGTATAGGTAGCCAGCTATAGGTGCCCAAAGTATAGGTAGCCAGCTATAGGTGCTCCCAGTATAGGTAGCTAGGAGTAGGTGTCCTCTCTCAGTATAGGTAGCCAGCTATAGGTGCACCCAGTATAGGTAGCTAGGAGTAGGTGTCCTCTCTCAGTATAGGTAGCCAGCTATAGGTGCCCCCAGTATAGGTAGCCAGCTATAGGTGCTCCCAGTATAGGTAGCTAGGAGTAGGTGTCCTCTCTCAGTATAGGTAGCCAGCTATAGGTGCACCCAGTATAGGTAGCTAGGAGTAGGTGTCCTCTCTCAGTATAGGTAGCCAGCTATAGGTGCCCCCAGTATAGGTAGCCAGCTATAGGTGCTCCCAGTATAGGTAGCTAGGAGTAGATGTCCTCTCTCAGTATAGGTAGCCAGCTATAGGTGCACCCAGTATAGGTAGCTAGGAGTAGGTGTCCTCTCTCAGTATAGGTAGCCAGCTATAGATGCCCCCAGTATAGGTAGCCAGCTATAGGTGCTCCCAGTATAGGTAGCTAGGAGTAGGTGTCCTCTCTCAGTATAGGTAGCCAGCTATAGGTGCACCCAGTATAGGTAGCTAGGAGTAGGTGTCCTCTCTCAGTATAGGTAGCCAGCTATAGGTGCTCCCAGTATAGGTAGCTAGGAGTAGGTGTCCTCTCTCAGTATAGGTAGCCAGCTATAGGTGCCCCCAGTATAGGTAGCCAGGAGTAGGTGTCCTCTCTCAGTATTGGTAGCCAGCTATAGGTGCCCCCAGTATAGGTAGCCAGGAGTAGGTGTCCTCTCTCAGTATAGGTAGCCAGGAGTAGGTGTCCTCTCTCAGTATAGGAAGTCAGGTGTAGGTGCCCCCAGTATAGGTAGCCAGGAGTAGGTGTCCTCTCTCAGTATAGGTAGCCAGCTATAGGTGCACCCAGTATAGGTAGCCAGCTATAGGTGCCCCCAGTATAGGTAGCCAGCTATAGGTGCCCCCAGTATAGGTAGCCAGCTATAGGTGCTCCCAGTATAGGTAGCTAGGAGTAGGTGTCCTCTCTCAGTATAGGTAGCCAGCTATAGGTGCACCCAGTATAGGTAGCCAGGAGTAGGTGTCCTCTCTCAGTATAGGTAGCCAGCTATAGGTGCCCCCAGTATAGGTAGCTAGGTGTGGGTGTCCTCTCTCAGTATTGGTAGCCAGCTATAGGTGCCCCCAGTATAGGTAGCCAGCTATAGGTGCTCCCAGTATAGGTAGCTAGGAGTAGGTGTCCTCTCTCAGTATAGGTAGCCAGCTATAGGTGCACCCAGTATAGGTAGCCAGGAGTAGGTGTCCTCTCTCAGTATAGGTAGCCAGCTATAGGTGCACCCAGTATAGGTAGCCAGGAGTAGGTGTCCTCTCTCAGTATTGGTAGCCAGCTATAGGTGCCCCCAGTATAGGTAGCCAGGAGTAGGTGTCCTCTCTCAGTGTAGGAAGTCAGGTGTAGGTGCCCCCAGTATAGGTAGCCAGGAGTAGGTGTCCTCTCTCAGTATAGGTAGCCAGCTATAGGTGCACCCAGTATAGGTAGCCAGGAGTAGGTGTCCTCTCTCAGTATAGGTAGACAGGTATAGGTGCCCCAAGTATAGGTAGCTAGGTGTGGGTGTCCTCTCTCAGTATAGGTAGCCAGCTATAGGTGCCCCCAGTATAGGTAGCTAGGAGTAGGTGTCCTCTCTCAGTATAGGTAGCCAGCTATAGGTGCACCCAGTATAGGTAGCCAGGAGTAGGTGTCCTCTCTCAGTATTGGTAGCCAGCTATAGGTGCCCCCAGTATAGGTAGCCAGGAGTAGGTGTCCTCTCTCAGTATAGGTAGCCAGCTATAGGTGCACCCAGTATAGGTAGCCAGGAGTAGGTGTCCTCTCTCAGTATAGGTAGCCAGCTATAGGTGCCCCCAGTATAGGTAGCTAGGAGTAGGTGTCCTCTCTCAGTATAGGTAGCCAGCTATAGGTGCACCCAGTATAGGTAGCCAGGAGTAGGTGTCCTCTCTCAGTATTGGTAGCCAGCTATAGGTGCACCCAGTATAGGTAGCCAGGAGTAGGTGTCCTCTCTCAGTATTGGTAGCCAGCTATAGGTGCACCCAGTATAGGTAGCCAGGAGTAAGTGTCCTCTCTCAATATAGGTAGCCAGCTATAGGTGCACCCAGTATAGGTAGCTAGGAGTAGGTGTCCTCTCTCAGTATAGGTAGCCAGCTATAGGTGCCCCCAGTATAGGTAGCCAGGAGTAGGTGTCCTCTCTCAGTATAGGTAGCCAGCTATAGGTGCCCCAGTATAGGTAGCCAGGAGTAGGTGTCCTCTCTCAGTATAGGTAGCCAGCTATAGGTGCACCCAGTATAGGTAGCCAGGAGTAGGTGTCCTCTCTCAGTATAGGTAGCCAGCTATAGGTGCCCCCAGTATAGGTAGCCAGCTATAGGTGCTCCCAGTATAGGTAGCTAGGAGTAGGTGTCCTCTCTCAGTATAGGTAGCCAGCTATAGGTGCTCCCAGTATAGGTAGCTAGGAGTAGGTGTCCTCTCTCTGTATAGGTAGCCAGCTATAGGTGCCCCCAGTATAGGTAGCCAGCTATAGGTGCTCCCAGTATAGGTAGCTAGGAGTAGGTGTCCTCTCTCAGTATAGGTAGCCAGCTATAGGTGCACCCAGTATAGGTAGCTAGGAGTAGGTGTCCTCTCTAGTATAGGTAGCCAGCCATAGGTGCCCCCAGTATAGGTAGCCAGCTATAGGTGCTCCCAGTATAGGTAGCTAGGAGTAGGTGTCCTCTCTCAGTATAGGTAGCCAGCTATAGGTGCCCCCAGTATAGGTAGCCAGCTATAGGTGCTCCCAGTATAGGTAGCTAGGAGTAGGTGTCCTCTCTCAGTATAGGTAGCCAGCTATAGGTGCTCCCAGTATAGGTAGCTAGGAGTAGGTGTCCTCTCTCAGTATAGGTAGCCAGCTATAGGTGCCCCCAGTATAGGTAGCCAGCTATAGGTGCTCCCAGTATAGGTAGCTAGGAGTAGGTGTCCTCTCTCAGGATAGGTAGCCAGCTATAGGTGCACCCAGTATAGGTAGCCAGGAGTAGGTGTCCTCTCTCAGTATTGGTAGCCAGCTATAGGTGCCCCCAGTATAGGTAGCTAGGAGTAGGTGTCCTCTCTCAGTATAGGTAGCCAGGAGTAGGTGTCCTCTCTCAGTATAGGAAGTCAGGTGTAGGTGCCCCCAGTATAGGTAGCCAGGAGTAGGTGTCCTCTCTCAGTATAGGTAGCCAGCTATAGGTGCCCAAAGTATAGGTAGCCAGCTATAGGTGCTCCCAGTATAGGTAGCTAGGAGTAGGTGTCCTCTCTCAGTATAGGTAGCCAGCTATAGGTGCACCCAGTATAGGTAGCTAGGAGTAGGTGTCCTCTCTCAGTATAGGTAGCCAGCTATAGGTGCCCCCAGTATAGGTAGCCAGCTATAGGTGCTCCCAGTATAGGTAGCTAGGAGTAGGTGTCCTCTCTCAGTATAGGTAGCCAGCTATAGGTGCACCCAGTATAGGTAGCTAGGAGTAGGTGTCCTCTCTCAGTATAGGTAGCCAGCTATAGGTGCCCCCAGTATAGGTAGCCAGCTATAGGTGCTCCCAGTATAGGTAGCTAGGAGTAGATGTCCTCTCTCAGTATAGGTAGCCAGCTATAGGTGCACCCAGTATAGGTAGCCAGCTATAGGTGCTCCCAGTATAGGTAGCTAGGAGTAGGTGTCCTCTCTCAGTATAGGTAGCCAGCTATAGGTGCACCCAGTATAGGTAGCTAGGAGTAGGTGTCCTCTCTAGTATAGGTAGCCAGCCATAGGTGCCCCCAGTATAGGTAGCCAGCTATAGGTGCTCCCAGTATAGGTAGCTAGGAGTAGGTGTCCTCTCCCAGTATAGGTAGCCAGCTATAGGTGCCCCCAGTATAGGTAGCCAGCTATAGGTGCTCCCAGTATAGGTAGCTAGGAGTAGGTGTCCTCTCTCAGTATAGGTAGCCAGCTATAGGTGCTCCCAGTATAGGTAGCTAGGAGTAGGTGTCCTCTCTCAGTATAGGTAGCCAGCTATAGGTGCCCCCAGTATAGGTAGCCAGCTATAGGTGCTCCCAGTATAGGTAGCTAGGAGTAGGTGTCCTCTCTCAGTATAGGTAGCCAGCTATAGGTGCACCCAGTATAGGTAGCTAGGAGTAGGTGTCCTCTCTCAGTATAGGTAGCCAGCTATAGGTGCCCCCAGTATAGGTAGCCAGCTATAGGTGCTCCCAGTATAGGTAGCTAGGAGTAGGTGTCCTCTCTCAGGATAGGTAGCCAGCTATAGGTGCACCCAGTATAGGTAGCCAGGAGTAGGTGTCCTCTCTCAGTATTGGTAGCCAGCTATAGGTGCCCCCAGTATAGGTAGCCAGGAGTAGGTGTCCTCTCTCAGTATAGGTAGCCAGGAGTAGGTGTCCTCTCTCAGTATAGGAAGTCAGGTGTAGGTGCCCCCAGTATAGGTAGCCAGGAGTAGGTGTCCTCTCTCAGTATAGGTAGCCAGCTATAGGTGCCCAAAGTATAGGTAGCCAGCTATAGGTGCTCCCAGTATAGGTAGCTAGGAGTAGGTGTCCTCTCTCAGTATAGGTAGCCAGCTATAGGTGCACCCAGTATAGGTAGCTAGGAGTAGGTGTCCTCTCTCAGTATAGGTAGCCAGCTATAGGTGCCCCCAGTATAGGTAGCCAGCTATAGGTGCTCCCAGTATAGGTAGCTAGGAGTAGGTGTCCTCTCTCAGTATAGGTAGCCAGCTATAGGTGCACCCAGTATAGGTAGCTAGGAGTAGGTGTCCTCTCTCAGTATAGGTAGCCAGCTATAGATGCCCCCAATATAGGTAGCCAGCTATAGGTGCTCCCAGTATAGGTAGCTAGGAGTAGGTGTCCTCTCTCAGTATAGGTAGCCAGCTATAGGTGCACCCAGTATAGGTAGCTAGGAGTAGGTGTCCTCTCTCAGTATAGGTAGCCAGCTATAGGTGCCCCCAGTATAGGTAGCCAGCTATAGGTGCTCCCAGTATAGGTAGCTAGGAGTAGGTGTCCTCTCTCAGTATAGGTAGCCAGCTATAGGTGCCCCCAGTATAGGTAGCCAGGAGTAGGTGTCCTCTCTCAGTATTGGTAGCCAGCTATAGGTGCCCCCAGTATAGGTAGCCAGGAGTAGGTGTCCTCTCTCAGTATAGGTAGCCAGGAGTAGGTGTCCTCTCTCAGTATAGGAAGTCAGGTGTAGGTGCCCCCAGTATAGGTAGCCAGGAGTAGGTGTCCTCTCTCAGTATAGGTAGCCAGCTATAGGTGCACCCAGTATAGGTAGCCAGCTATAGGTGCCCCCAGTATAGGTAGCCAGCTATAGGTGCCCCCAGTATAGGTAGCCAGCTATAGGTGCTCCCAGTATAGGTAGCTAGGAGTAGGTGTCCTCTCTCAGTATAGGTAGCCAGCTATAGGTGCACCCAGTATAGGTAGCCAGGAGTAGGTGTCCTCTCTCAGTATAGGTAGCCAGCTATAGGTGCCCCCAGTATAGGTAGCTAGGTGTGGGTGTCCTCTCTCAGTATTGGTAGCCAGCTATAGGTGCCCCCAGTATAGGTAGCCAGCTATAGGTGCTCCCAGTATAGGTAGCTAGGAGTAGGTGTCCTCTCTCAGTATAGGTAGCCAGCTATAGGTGCACCCAGTATAGGTAGCCAGGAGTAGGTGTCCTCTCTCAGTATAGGTAGCCAGCTATAGGTGCTCCCAGTATAGGTAGCTAGGAGTAGGTGTCCTCTCTCAGTATAGGTAGCCAGCTATAGGTGCTCCCAGTATAGGTAGCTAGGAGTAGGTGTCCTCTCTCAGTATAGGTAGCCAGCTATAGGTGCCCCAAGTATAGGTAGCCAGCTATAGGTGCTCCCAGTATAGGTAGCTAGGAGTAGGTGTCCTCTCTCAGTATAGGTAGCCAGCTATAGGTGCACCCAGTATAGGTAGCTAGGAGTAGGTGTCCTCTCTCAGTATAGGTAGCCAGCTATAGGTGCCCCCAGTATAGGTAGCCAGCTATAGGTGCTCCCAGTATAGGTAGCTAGGAGTAGGTGTCCTCTCTCAGTATAGGTAGCCAGCTATAGGTGCACCCAGTATAGGTAGCCAGGAGTAGGTGTCCTCTCTCAGTATTGGTAGCCAGCTATAGGTGCCCCCAGTATAGGTAGCCAGGAGTAGGTGTCCTCTCTCAGTATAGGTAGCCAGGAGTAGGTGTCCTCTCTCAGTATAGGAAGTCAGGTGTAGGTGCCCCCAGTATAGGTAGCCAGGAGTAGGTGTCCTCTCTCAGTATAGGTAGCCAGCTATAGGTGCCCAAAGTATAGGTAGCCAGCTATAGGTGCTCCCAGTATAGGTAGCTAGGAGTAGGTGTCCTCTCTCAGTATAGGTAGCCAGCTATAGGTGCACCCAGTATAGGTAGCTAGGAGTAGGTGTCCTCTCTCAGTATAGGTAGCCAGCTATAGGTGCCCCCAGTATAGGTAGCCAGCTATAGGTGCTCCCAGTATAGGTAGCTAGGAGTAGGTGTCCTCTCTCAGTATAGGTAGCCAGCTATAGGTGCACCCAGTATAGGTAGCTAGGAGTAGGTGTCCTCTCTCAGTATAGGTAGCCAGCTATAGGTGCCCCCAGTATAGGTAGCCAGCTATAGGTGCTCCCAGTATAGGTAGCTAGGAGTAGATGTCCTCTCTCAGTATAGGTAGCCAGCTATAGGTGCACCCAGTATAGGTAGCTAGGAGTAGGTGTCCTCTCTCAGTATAGGTAGCCAGCTATAGATGCCCCCAGTATAGGTAGCCAGCTATAGGTGCTCCCAGTATAGGTAGCTAGGAGTAGGTGTCCTCTGTCAGTATAGGTAGCCAGCTATAGGTGCACCCAGTATAGGTAGCTAGGAGTAGGTGTCCTCTCTCAGTATAGGTAACCAGCTATAGGTGCCCCCAGTATAGGTAGCCAGCTATAGGTGCTCCCAGTATAGGTAGCTAGGAGTAGGTGTCCTCTCTCAGTATTGGTAGCCAGCTATAGGTGCCCCCAGTATAGGTAGCCAGGAGTAGGTGTCCTCTCTCAGTATAGGTAGCCAGGAGTAGGTGTCCTCTCTCAGTATAGGAAGTCAGGTGTAGGTGCCCCCAGTATAGGTAGCCAGGAGTAGGTGTCCTCTCTCAGTATAGGTAGCCAGCTATAGGTGCACCCAGTATAGGTAGCCAGCTATAGGTGCCCCCAGTATAGGTAGCCAGCTATAGGTGCTCCCAGTATAGGTAGCCAGCTATAGGTGCTCCCAGTATAGGTAGCTAGGAGTAGGTGTCCTCTCTCAGTATAGGTAGCCAGCTATAGGTGCACCCAGTATAGGTAGCCAGGAGTAGGTGTCCTCTCTCAGTATAGGTAGCCAGCTATAGGTGCCCCCAGTATAGGTAGCTAGGTGTGGGTGTCCTCTCTCAGTATTGGTAGCCAGCTATAGGTGCCCCCAGTATAGGTAGCCAGCTATAGGTGCTCCCAGTATAGGTAGCTAGGAGTAGGTGTCCTCTCTCAGTATAGGTAGCCAGCTATAGGTGCACCCAGTATAGGTAGCCAGGAGTAGGTGTCCTCTCTCAGTATAGGTAGCCAGCTATAGGTGCACCCAGTATAGGTAGCCAGGAGTAGGTGTCCTCTCTCAGTATAGGTAGCCAGCTATAGGTGCCCCCAGTATAGGTAGCCAGGAGTAGGTGTCCTCTCTCAGTATAGGTAGCCAGGAGTAGGTGTCCTCTCTCAGTATAGGAAGTCAGGTGTAGGTGCCCCCAGTATAGGTAGCCAGGAGTAGGTGTCCTCTCTCAGTATAGGTAGCCAGCTATAGGTGCACCCAGTATAGGTAGCCAGCTATAGGTGCCCCCAGTATAGGTAGCCAGCTATAGGTGCTCCCAGTATAGGTAGCCAGCTATAGGTGCTCCCAGTATAGGTAGCTAGGAGTAGGTGTCCTCTCTCAGTATAGGTAGCCAGCTATAGGTGCACCCAGTATAGGTAGCCAGGAGTAGGTGTCCTCTCTCAGTATAGGTAGCCAGCTATAGGTGCCCCCAGTATAGGTAGCTAGGTGTGGGTGTCCTCTCTCAGTATTGGTAGCCAGCTATAGGTGCCCCCAGTATAGGTAGCCAGCTATAGGTGCTCCCAGTATAGGTAGCTAGGAGTAGGTGTCCTCTCTCAGTATAGGTAGCCAGCTATAGGTGCACCCAGTATAGGTAGCCAGGAGTAGGTGTCCTCTCTCAGTATAGGTAGCCAGCTATAGGTGCCCCCAGTATAGGTAGCTAGGTGTGGGTGTCCTCTCTCAGTATTGGTAGCCAGCTATAGGTGCCCCCAGTATAGGTAGCCAGCTATAGGTGCTCCCAGTATAGGTAGCTAGGAGTAGGTGTCCTCTCTCAGTATAGGTAGCCAGCTATAGGTGCACCCAGTATAGGTAGCCAGGAGTAGGTGTCCTCTCTCAGTATAGGTAGCCAGCTATAGGTGCACCCAGTATAGGTAGCCAGGAGTAGGTGTCCTCTCTCAGTATAGGTAGCCAGCTATAGGTGCCCCCAGTATAGGTAGCTAGGTGTGGGTGTCCTCTCTCAGTATTGGTAGCCAGCTATAGGTGCCCCCAGTATAGGTAGCCAGCTATAGGTGCTCCCAGTATAGGTAGCTAGGAGTAGGTGTCCTCTCTCAGTATAGGTAGCCAGCTATAGGTGCACCCAGTTTAGGTAGCCAGGTGTAGGTGTCCTCTCTCAGTATAGGTAGCCAGCTATAGGTGCACCCAGTATAGGTAGCCAGGAGTAGGTGTCCTCTCTCAGTATAGGTAGCCAGCTATAGGTGCACCCAGTATAGGTAGCCAGGAGTAGGTGTCCTCTCTCAGTATAGGTAGCCAGCTATAGGTGCACCCAGTATAGGTAGCCAGGAGTAGGTGTCCTCTCTCAGTATAGGTAGCCAGCTATAGGTGCCCCCCAGTATAGGTAGCCAGGAGTAGGTGTCCTCTCTCAGTGTAGGAAGTCAGGTGTAGGTGCCCCCAGTATAGGTAGCCAGGAGTAGGTGTCCTCTCTCAGTATAGGTAGACAGGTATAGGTGCCCCAAGTATAGGTAGCTAGGTGTGGGTGTCCTCTCTCAGTATAGGTAGCCAGCTATAGGTGCACCCAGTATAGGTAGCCAGGAGTAGGTGTCCTCTCTCAGTATAGGTAGCCAGCTATAGGTGCCCCAGTATAGGTAGCCAGCTATAGGTGCTCCCAGTATAGGTAGCTAGGAGTAGGTGTCCTCTCTCAGTATAGGTAGCCAGCTATAGGTGCACCCAGTATAGGTAGCTAGGAGTAGGTGTCCTCTCTCAGTATAGGTAGCCAGCTATAGGTGCCCCCAGTATAGGTAGCCAGCTATAGGTGCTCCCAGTATAGGTAGCTAGGAGTAGGTGTCCTCTCTCAGTATAGGTAGCCAGCTATAGGTGCACCCAGTATAGGTAGCCAGGAGTAGGTGTCCTCTCTCAGTATTGGTAGCCAGCTATAGGTGCCCCCAGTATAGGTAGCCAGGAGTAGGTGTCCTCTCTCAGTATAGGTAGCCAGGAGTAGGTGTCCTCTCTCAGTATAGGAAGTCAGGTGTAGGTGTCCCCAGTATAGGTAGCCAGGAGTAGGTGTCCTCTCTCAGTATAGGTAGCCAGCTATAGGTGCCCAAAGTATAGGTAGCCAGCTATAGGTGCTCCCAGTATAGGTAGCTAGGAGTAGGTGTCCTCTCTCAGTATAGGTAGCCAGCTATAGGTGCACCCAGTATAGGTAGCTAGGAGTAGGTGTCCTCTCTCAGTATAGGTAGCCAGCTATAGGTGCCCCCAGTATAGGTAGCCAGCTATAGGTGCTCCCAGTATAGGTAGCTAGGAGTAGGTGTCCTCTCTCAGTATAGGTAGCCAGCTATAGGTGCACCCAGTATAGGTAGCTAGGAGTAGGTGTCCTCTCTCAGTATAGGTAGCCAGCTATAGGTGCCCCCAGTATAGGTAGCCAGCTATAGGTGCTCCCAGTATAGGTAGCTAGGAGTAGATGTCCTCTCTCAGTATAGGTAGCCAGCTATAGGTGCACCCAGTATAGGTAGCTAGGAGTAGGTGTCCTCTCTCAGTATAGGTAGCCAGCTATAGATGCCCCCAGTATAGGTAGCCAGCTATAGGTGCTCCCAGTATAGGTAGCTAGGAGTAGGTGTCCTCTCTCAGTATAGGTAGCCAGCTATAGGTGCACCCAGTATAGGTAGCTAGGAGTAGGTGTCCTCTCTCAGTATAGGTAGCCAGCTATAGGTGCCCCCAGTATAGGTAGCCAGCTATAGGTGCTCCCAGTATAGGTAGCTAGGAGTAGGTGTCCTCTCTCAGTATAGGTAGCCAGCTATAGGTGCCCCCAGTATAGGTAGCCAGGAGTAGGTGTCCTCTCTCAGTATTGGTAGCCAGCTATAGGTGCCCCCAGTATAGGTAGCCAGGAGTAGGTGTCCTCTCTCAGTATAGGTAGCCAGGAGTAGGTGTCCTCTCTCAGTATAGGAAGTCAGGTGTAGGTGCCCCCAGTATAGGTAGCCAGGAGTAGGTGTCCTCTCTCAGTATAGGTAGCCAGCTATAGGTGCACCCAGTATAGGTAGCCAGCTATAGGTGCCCCCAGTATAGGTAGCCAGCTATAGGTGCCCCCAGTATAGGTAGCCAGCTATAGGTGCTCCCAGTATAGGTAGCTAGGAGTAGGTGTCCTCTCTCAGTATAGGTAGCCAGCTATAGGTGCACCCAGTATAGGTAGCCAGGAGTAGGTGTCCTCTCTCAGTATAGGTAGCCAGCTATAGGTGCCCCCAGTATAGGTAGCTAGGTGTGGGTGTCCTCTCTCAGTATTGGTAGCCAGCTATAGGTGCCCCCAGTATAGGTAGCCAGCTATAGGTGCTCCCAGTATAGGTAGCTAGGAGTAGGTGTCCTCTCTCAGTATAGGTAGCCAGCTATAGGTGCACCCAGTATAGGTAGCCAGGAGTAGGTGTCCTCTCTCAGTATAGGTAGCCAGCTATAGGTGCACCCAGTATAGGTAGCCAGGAGTAGGTGTCCTCTCTCAGTATTGGTAGCCAGCTATAGGTGCCCCCAGTATAGGTAGCCAGGAGTAGGTGTCCTCTCTCAGTGTAGGAAGTCAGGTGTAGGTGCCCCCAGTATAGGTAGCCAGGAGTAGGTGTCCTCTCTCAGTATAGGTAGCCAGCTATAGGTGCACCCAGTATAGGTAGCCAGGAGTAGGTGTCCTCTCTTAGTATAGGTAGACAGGTATAGGTGCCCCAAGTATAGGTAGCTAGGTGTGGGTGTCCTCTCTCAGTATAGGTAGCCAGCTATAGGTGCCCCCAGTATAGGTAGCTAGGAGTAGGTGTCCTCTCTCAGTATAGGTAGCCAGCTATAGGTGCACCCAGTATAGGTAGCCAGGAGTAGGTGTCCTCTCTCAGTATTGGTAGCCAGCTATAGGTGCCCCCAGTATAGGTAGCCAGGAGTAGGTGTCCTCTCTCAGTATAGGTAGCCAGCTATAGGTGCACCCAGTATAGGTAGCCAGGAGTAGGTGTCCTCTCTCAGTATAGGTAGCCAGCTATAGGTGCCCCCAGTATAGGTAGCTAGGAGTAGGTGTCCTCTCTCAGTATAGGTAGCCAGCTATAGGTGCACCCAGTATAGGTAGCCAGGAGTAGGTGTCCTCTCTCAGTATTGGTAGCCAGCTATAGGTGCACCCAGTATAGGTAGCCAGGAGTAGGTGTCCTCTCTCAGTATTGGTAGCCAGCTATAGGTGCACCCAGTATAGGTAGCCAGGAGTAGGTGTCCTCTCTCAATATAGGTAGCCAGCTATAGGTGCACCCAGTATAGGTAGCTAGGAGTAGGTGTCCTCTCTCAGTATAGGTAGCCAGCTATAGGTGCCCCCAGTATAGGTAGCCAGGAGTAGGTGTCCTCTCTCAGTATAGGTAGCCAGCTATAGGTGCCCCAGTATAGGTAGCCAGGAGTAGGTGTCCTCTCTCAGTATAGGTAGCCAGCTATAGGTGCACCCAGTATAGGTAGCCAGGAGTAGGTGTCCTCTCTCAGTATAGGTAGCCAGCTATAGGTGCCCCCAGTATAGGTAGCCAGCTATAGGTGCTCCCAGTATAGGTAGCTAGGAGTAGGTGTCCTCTCTCAGTATAGGTAGCCAGCTATAGGTGCTCCCAGTATAGGTAGCTAGGAGTAGGTGTCCTCTCTCTGTATAGGTAGCCAGCTATAGGTGCCCCCAGTATAGGTAGCCAGCTATAGGTGCTCCCAGTATAGGTAGCTAGGAGTAGGTGTCCTCTCTCAGTATAGGTAGCCAGCTATAGGTGCACCCAGTATAGGTAGCTAGGAGTAGGTGTCCTCTCTAGTATAGGTAGCCAGCCATAGGTGCCCCCAGTATAGGTAGCCAGCTATAGGTGCTCCCAGTATAGGTAGCTAGGAGTAGGTGTCCTCTCTCAGTATAGGTAGCCAGCTATAGGTGCCCCCAGTATAGGTAGCCAGCTATAGGTGCTCCCAGTATAGGTAGCTAGGAGTAGGTGTCCTCTCTCAGTATAGGTAGCCAGCTATAGGTGCTCCCAGTATAGGTAGCTAGGAGTAGGTGTCCTCTCTCAGTATAGGTAGCCAGCTATAGGTGCCCCCAGTATAGGTAGCCAGCTATAGGTGCTCCCAGTATAGGTAGCTAGGAGTAGGTGTCCTCTCTCAGTATAGGTAGCCAGCTATAGGTGCACCCAGTATAGGTAGCTAGGAGTAGGTGTCCTCTCTCAGTATAGGTAGCCAGCTATAGGTGCCCCCAGTATAGGTAGCCAGCTATAGGTGCTCCCAGTATAGGTAGCTAGGAGTAGGTGTCCTCTCTCAGGATAGGTAGCCAGCTATAGGTGCACCCAGTATAGGTAGCCAGGAGTAGGTGTCCTCTCTCAGTATTGGTAGCCAGCTATAGGTGCCCCCAGTATAGGTAGCCAGGAGTAGGTGTCCTCTCTCAGTATAGGTAGCCAGGAGTAGGTGTCCTCTCTCAGTATAGGAAGTCAGGTGTAGGTGCCCCCAGTATAGGTAGCCAGGAGTAGGTGTCCTCTCTCAGTATAGGTAGCCAGCTATAGGTGCACCCAGTATAGGTAGCCAGCTATAGGTGCCCCCAGTATAGGTAGCCAGCTATAGGTGCCCCCAGTATAGGTAGCCAGCTATAGGTGCTCCCAGTATAGGTAGCTAGGAGTAGATGTCCTCTCTCAGTATAGGTAGCCAGCTATTGGTGCACCCAGTATAGGTAGCTAGGAGTAGGTGTCCTCTCTCAGTATAGGTAGCCAGCTATAGATGCCCCCAGTATAGGTAGCCAGCTATAGGTGCTCCCAGTATAGGTAGCTAGGAGTAGGTGTCCTCTCTCAGTATAGGTAGCCAGCTATAGGTGCACCCAGTATAGGTAGCTAGGAGTAGGTGTCCTCTCTCAGTATAGGTAGCCAGCTATAGGTGCCCCCAGTATAGGTAGCCAGCTATAGGTGCTCCCAGTATAGGTAGCTAGGAGTAGGTGTCCTCTCTCAGTATAGGTAGCCAGCTATAGGTGCCCCCAGTATAGGTAGCCAGGAGTAGGTGTCCTCTCTCAGTATTGGTAGCCAGCTATAGGTGCCCCCAGTATAGGTAGCCAGGAGTAGGTGTCCTCTCTCAGTATAGGTAGCCAGGAGTAGGTGTCCTCTCTCAGTATAGGAAGTCAGGTGTAGGTGCCCCCAGTATAGGTAGCCAGGAGTAGGTGTCCTCTCTCAGTATAGGTAGCCAGCTATAGGTGCACCCAGTATAGGTAGCCAGCTATAGGTGCCCCCAGTATAGGTAGCCAGCTATAGGTGCCCCCAGTATAGGTAGCCAGCTATAGGTGCTCCCAGTATAGGTAGCTAGGAGTAGGTGTCCTCTCTCAGTATAGGTAGCCAGCTATAGGTGCACCCAGTATAGGTAGCCAGGAGTAGGTGTCCTCTCTCAGTATAGGTAGCCAGCTATAGGTGCCCCCAGTATAGGTAGCTAGGTGTGGGTGTCCTCTCTCAGTATTGGTAGCCAGCTATAGGTGCCCCCAGTATAGGTAGCCAGCTATAGGTGCTCCCAGTATAGGTAGCTAGGAGTAGGTGTCCTCTCTCAGTATAGGTAGCCAGCTATAGGTGCACCCAGTATAGGTAGCCAGGAGTAGGTGTCCTCTCTCAGTATAGGTAGCCAGCTATAGGTGCACCCAGTATAGGTAGCCAGGAGTAGGTGTCCTCTCTCAGTATTGGTAGCCAGCTATAGGTGCCCCCAGTATAGGTAGCCAGGAGTAGGTGTCCTCTCTCAGTGTAGGAAGTCAGGTGTAGGTGCCCCCAGTATAGGTAGCCAGGAGTAGGTGTCCTCTCTCAGTATAGGTAGCCAGCTATAGGTGCACCCAGTATAGGTAGCCAGGAGTAGGTGTCCTCTCTTAGTATAGGTAGACAGGTATAGGTGCCCCAAGTATAGGTAGCTAGGTGTGGGTGTCCTCTCTCAGTATAGGTAGCCAGCTATAGGTGCCCCCAGTATAGGTAGCTAGGAGTAGGTGTCCTCTCTCAGTATAGGTAGCCAGCTATAGGTGCACCCAGTATAGGTAGCCAGGAGTAGGTGTCCTCTCTCAGTATTGGTAGCCAGCTATAGGTGCCCCCAGTATAGGTAGCCAGGAGTAGGTGTCCTCTCTCAGTATAGGTAGCCAGCTATAGGTGCACCCAGTATAGGTAGCCAGGAGTAGGTGTCCTCTCTCAGTATAGGTAGCCAGCTATAGGTGCCCCCAGTATAGGTAGCTAGGAGTAGGTGTCCTCTCTCAGTATAGGTAGCCAGCTATAGGTGCACCCAGTATAGGTAGCCAGGAGTAGGTGTCCTCTCTCAGTATTGGTAGCCAGCTATAGGTGCACCCAGTATAGGTAGCCAGGAGTAGGTGTCCTCTCTCAGTATTGGTAGCCAGCTATAGGTGCACCCAGTATAGGTAGCCAGGAGTAGGTGTCCTCTCTCAATATAGGTAGCCAGCTATAGGTGCACCCAGTATAAGTAGCTAGGAGTAGGTGTCCTCTCTCAGTATAGGTAGCCAGCTATAGGTGCCCCCAGTATAGGTAGCCAGGAGTAGGTGTCCTCTCTCAGTATAGGTAGCCAGCTATAGGTGCCCCAGTATAGGTAGCCAGGAGTAGGTGTCCTCTCTCAGTATAGGTAGCCAGCTATAGGTGCACCCAGTATAGGTAGCCAGGAGTAGGTGTCCTCTCTCAGTATAGGTAGCCAGCTATAGGTGCCCCCAGTATAGGTAGCCAGCTATAGGTGCTCCCAGTATAGGTAGCTAGGAGTAGGTGTCCTCTCTCAGTATAGGTAGCCAGCTATAGGTGCTCCCAGTATAGGTAGCTAGGAGTAGGTGTCCTCTCTCTGTATAGGTAGCCAGCTATAGGTGCCCCCAGTATAGGTAGCCAGCTATAGGTGCTCCCAGTATAGGTAGCTAGGAGTAGGTGTCCTCTCTCAGTATAGGTAGCCAGCTATAGGTGCACCCAGTATAGGTAGCTAGGAGTAGGTGTCCTCTCTAGTATAGGTAGCCAGCCATAGGTGCCCCCAGTATAGGTAGCCAGCTATAGGTGCTCCCAGTATAGGTAGCTAGGAGTAGGTGTCCTCTCTCAGTATAGGTAGCCAGCTATAGGTGCCCCCAGTATAGGTAGCCAGCTATAGGTGCTCCCAGTATAGGTAGCTAGGAGTAGGTGTCCTCTCTCAGTATAGGTAGCCAGCTATAGGTGCTCCCAGTATAGGTAGCTAGGAGTAGGTGTCCTCTCTCAGTATAGGTAGCCAGCTATAGGTGCCCCCAGTATAGGTAGCCAGCTATAGGTGCTCCCAGTATAGGTAGCTAGGAGTAGGTGTCCTCTCTCAGTATAGGTAGCCAGCTATAGGTGCACCCAGTATAAGTAGCTAGGAGTAGGTGTCCTCTCTCAGTATAGGTAGCCAGCTATAGGTGCCCCCAGTATAGGTAGCCAGCTATAGGTGCTCCCAGTATAGGTAGCTAGGAGTAGGTGTCCTCTCTCAGGATAGGTAGCCAGCTATAGGTGCACCCAGTATAGGTAGCCAGGAGTAGGTGTCCTCTCTCAGTATTGGTAGCCAGCTATAGGTGCCCCCAGTATAGGTAGCCAGGAGTAGGTGTCCTCTCTCAGTATAGGTAGCCAGGAGTAGGTGTCCTCTCTCAGTATAGGAAGTCAGGTGTAGGTGCCCCCAGTATAGGTAGCCAGGAGTAGGTGTCATCTCTCAGTATAGGTAGCCAGCTATAGGTGCCCAAAGTATAGGTAGCCAGCTATAGGTGCTCCCAGTATAGGTAGCTAGGAGTAGGTGTCCTCTCTCAGTATAGGTAGCCAGCTATAGGTGCACCCAGTATAGGTAGCTAGGAGTAGGTGTCCTCTCTCAGTATAGGTAGCCAGCTATAGGTGCCCCCAGTATAGGTAGCCAGCTATAGGTGCTCCCAGTATAGGTAGCTAGGAGTAGGTGTCCTCTCTCAGTATAGGTAGCCAGCTATAGGTGCACCCAGTATAGGTAGCTAGGAGTAGGTGTCCTCTCTCAGTATAGGTAGCCAGCTATAGGTGCCCCCAGTATAGGTAGCCAGCTATAGGTGCTCCCAGTATAGGTAGCTAGGAGTAGATGTCCTCTCTCAGTATAGGTAGCCAGCTATAGGTGCACCCAGTATAGGTAGCCAGCTATAGGTGCTCCCAGTATAGGTAGCTAGGAGTAGGTGTCCTCTCTCAGTATAGGTAGCCAGCTATAGGTGCACCCAGTATAGGTAGCTAGGAGTAGGTGTCCTCTCTAGTATAGGTAGCCAGCCATAGGTGCCCCCAGTATAGGTAGCCAGCTATAGGTGCTCCCAGTATAGGTAGCTAGGAGTAGGTGTCCTCTCTCAGTATAGGTAGCCAGCTATAGGTGCCCCCAGTATAGGTAGCCAGCTATAGGTGCTCCCAGTATAGGTAGCTAGGAGTAGGTGTCCTCTCTCAGTATAGGTAGCCAGCTATAGGTGCTCCCAGTATAGGTAGCTAGGAGTAGGTGTCCTCTCTCAGTATAGGTAGCCAGCTATAGGTGCCCCCAGTATAGGTAGCCAGCTATAGGTGCTGCCAGTATAGGTAGCTAGGAGTAGGTGTCCTCTCTCAGTATAGGTAGCCAGCTATAGGTGCACCCAGTATAGGTAGCTAGGAGTAGGTGTCCTCTCTCAGTATAGGTAGCCAGCTATAGGTGCCCCCAGTATAGGTAGCCAGCTATAGGTGCTCCCAGTATAGGTAGCTAGGAGTAGGTGTCCTCTCTCAGGATAGGTAGCCAGCTATAGGTGCACCCAGTATAGGTAGCCAGGAGTAGGTGTCCTCTCTCAGTATTGGTAGCCAGCTATAGGTGCCCCCAGTATAGGTAGCCAGGAGTAGGTGTCCTCTCTCAGTATAGGTAGCCAGGAGTAGGTGTCCTCTCTCAGTATAGGAAGTCAGGTGTAGGTGCCCCCAGTATAGGTAGCCAGGAGTAGGTGTCCTCTCTCAGTATAGGTAGCCAGCTATAGGTGCCCAAAGTATAGGTAGCCAGCTATAGGTGCTCCCAGTATAGGTAGCTAGGAGTAGGTGTCCTCTCTCAGTATAGGTAGCCAGCTATAGGTGCACCCAGTATAGGTAGCTAGGAGTAGGTGTCCTCTCTCAGTATAGGTAGCCAGCTATAGGTGCCCCCAGTATAGGTAGCCAGCTATAGGTGCTCCCAGTATAGGTAGCTAGGAGTAGGTGTCCTCTCTCAGTATAGGTAGCCAGCTATAGGTGCACCCAGTATAGGTAGCTAGGAGTAGGTGTCCTCTCTCAGTATAGGTAGCCAGCTATAGATGCCCCCAGTATAGGTAGCCAGCTATAGGTGCTCCCAGTATAGGTAGCTAGGAGTAGGTGTCCTCTCTCAGTATAGGTAGCCAGCTATAGGTGCACCCAGTATAGGTAGCTAGGAGTAGGTGTCCTCTCTCAGTATAGGTAGCCAGCTATAGGTGCCCCCAGTATAGGTAGCCAGCTATAGGTGCTCCCAGTATAGGTAGCTAGGAGTAGGTGTCCTCTCTCAGTATAGGTAGCCAGCTATAGGTGCCCCCAGTATAGGTAGCCAGGAGTAGGTGTCCTCTCTCAGTATTGGTAGCCAGCTATAGGTGCCCCCAGTATAGGTAGCCAGGAGTAGGTGTCCTCTCTCAGTATAGGTAGCCAGGAGTAGGTGTCCTCTCTCAGTATAGGAAGTCAGGTGTAGGTGCCCCCAGTATAGGTAGCCAGGAGTAGGTGTCCTCTCTCAGTATTGGTAGCCAGCTATAGGTGCCCCCAGTATAGGTAGCCAGGAGTAGGTGTCCTCTCTCAGTATAGGTAGCCAGCTATAGGTGCACCCAGTATAGGTAGCCAGGAGTAGGTGTCCTCTCTCAGTATAGGTAGCCAGCTATAGGTGCCCCCAGTATAGGTAGCTAGGAGTAGGTGTCCTCTCTCAGTATAGGTAGCCAGCTATAGGTGCACCCAGTATAGGTAGCCAGGAGTAGGTGTCCTCTCTCAGTATTGGTAGCCAGCTATAGGTGCACCCAGTATAGGTAGCCAGGAGTAGGTGTCCTCTCTCAGTATTGGTAGCCAGCTATAGGTGCACCCAGTATAGGTAGCCAGGAGTAGGTGTCCTCTCTCAATATAGGTAGCCAGCTATAGGTGCACCCAGTATAGGTAGCTAGGAGTAGGTGTCCTCTCTCAGTATAGGTAGCCAGCTATAGGTGCCCCCAGTATAGGTAGCCAGGAGTAGGTGTCCTCTCTCAGTATAGGTAGCCAGCTATAGGTGCCCCAGTATAGGTAGCCAGGAGTAGGTGTCCTCTCTCAGTATAGGTAGCCAGCTATAGGTGCACCCAGTATAGGTAGCCAGGAGTAGGTGTCCTCTCTCAGTATAGGTAGCCAGCTATAGGTGCCCCCAGTATAGGTAGCCAGCTATAGGTGCTCCCAGTATAGGTAGCTAGGAGTAGGTGTCCTCTCTCAGTATAGGTAGCCAGCTATAGGTGCTCCCAGTATAGGTAGCTAGGAGTAGGTGTCCTCTCTCTGTATAGGTAGCCAGCTATAGGTGCCCCCAGTATAGGTAGCCAGCTATAGGTGCTCCCAGTATAGGTAGCTAGGAGTAGGTGTCCTCTCTCAGTATAGGTAGCCAGCTATAGGTGCACCCAGTATAGGTAGCTAGGAGTAGGTGTCCTCTCTAGTATAGGTAGCCAGCCATAGGTGCCCCCAGTATAGGTAGCCAGCTATAGGTGCTCCCAGTATAGGTAGCTAGGAGTAGGTGTCCTCTCTCAGTATAGGTAGCCAGCTATAGGTGCCCCCAGTATAGGTAGCCAGCTATAGGTGCTCCCAGTATAGGTAGCTAGGAGTAGGTGTCCTCTCTCAGTATAGGTAGCCAGCTATAGGTGCTCCCAGTATAGGTAGCTAGGAGTAGGTGTCCTCTCTCAGTATAGGTAGCCAGCTATAGGTGCCCCCAGTATAGGTAGCCAGCTATAGGTGCTCCCAGTATAGGTAGCTAGGAGTAGGTGTCCTCTCTCAGTATAGGTAGCCAGCTATAGGTGCACCCAGTATAGGTAGCTAGGAGTAGGTGTCCTCTCTCAGTATAGGTAGCCAGCTATAGGTGCCCCCAGTATAGGTAGCCAGCTATAGGTGCTCCCAGTATAGGTAGCTAGGAGTAGGTGTCCTCTCTCAGGATAGGTAGCCAGCTATAGGTGCACCCAGTATAGGTAGCCAGGAGTAGGTGTCCTCTCTCAGTATTGGTAGCCAGCTATAGGTGCCCCCAGTATAGGTAGCCAGGAGTAGGTGTCCTCTCTCAGTATAGGTAGCCAGGAGTAGGTGTCCTCTCTCAGTATAGGAAGTCAGGTGTAGGTGCCCCCAGTATAGGTAGCCAGGAGTAGGTGTCATCTCTCAGTATAGGTAGCCAGCTATAGGTGCCCAAAGTATAGGTAGCCAGCTATAGGTGCTCCCAGTATAGGTAGCTAGGAGTAGGTGTCCTCTCTCAGTATAGGTAGCCAGCTATAGGTGCACCCAGTATAGGTAGCTAGGAGTAGGTGTCCTCTCTCAGTATAGGTAGCCAGCTATAGGTGCCCCCAGTATAGGTAGCCAGCTATAGGTGCTCCCAGTATAGGTAGCTAGGAGTAGGTGTCCTCTCTCAGTATAGGTAGCCAGCTATAGGTGCACCCAGTATAGGTAGCTAGGAGTAGGTGTCCTCTCTCAGTATAGGTAGCCAGCTATAGGTGCCCCCAGTATAGGTAGCCAGCTATAGGTGCTCCCAGTATAGGTAGCTAGGAGTAGATGTCCTCTCTCAGTATAGGTAGCCAGCTATAGGTGCACCCAGTATAGGTAGCCAGCTATAGGTGCTCCCAGTATAGGTAGCTAGGAGTAGGTGTCCTCTCTCAGTATAGGTAGCCAGCTATAGGTGCACCCAGTATAGGTAGCTAGGAGTAGGTGTCCTCTCTAGTATAGGTAGCCAGCCATAGGTGCCCCCAGTATAGGTAGCCAGCTATAGGTGCTCCCAGTATAGGTAGCTAGGAGTAGGTGTCCTCTCTCAGTATAGGTAGCCAGCTATAGGTGCCCCCAGTATAGGTAGCCAGCTATAGGTGCTCCCAGTATAGGTAGCTAGGAGTAGGTGTCCTCTCTCAGTATAGGTAGCCATCTATAGGTGCTCCCAGTATAGGTAGCTAGGAGTAGGTGTCCTCTCTCAGTATAGGTAGCCAGCTATAGGTGCCCCCAGTATAGGTAGCCAGCTATAGGTGCTGCCAGTATAGGTAGCTAGGAGTAGGTGTCCTCTCTCAGTATAGGTAGCCAGCTATAGGTGCACCCAGTATAGGTAGCTAGGAGTAGGTGTCCTCTCTCAGTATAGGTAGCCAGCTATAGGTGCCCCCAGTATAGGTAGCCAGCTATAGGTGCTCCCAGTATAGGTAGCTAGGAGTAGGTGTCCTCTCTCAGGATAGGTAGCCAGCTATAGGTGCACCCAGTATAGGTAGCCAGGAGTAGGTGTCCTCTCTCAGTATTGGTAGCCAGCTATAGGTGCCCCCAGTATAGGTAGCCAGGAGTAGGTGTCCTCTCTCAGTATAGGTAGCCAGGAGTAGGTGTCCTCTCTCAGTATAGGAAGTCAGGTGTAGGTGCCCCCAGTATAGGTAGCCAGGAGTAGGTGTCCTCTCTCAGTATAGGTAGCCAGCTATAGGTGCCCAAAGTATAGGTAGCCAGCTATAGGTGCTCCCAGTATAGGTAGCTAGGAGTAGGTGTCCTCTCTCAGTATAGGTAGCCAGCTATAGGTGCACCCAGTATAGGTAGCTAGGAGTAGGTGTCCTCTCTCAGTATAGGTAGCCAGCTATAGGTGCCCCCAGTATAGGTAGCCAGCTATAGGTGCTCCCAGTATAGGTAGCTAGGAGTAGGTGTCCTCTCTCAGTATAGGTAGCCAGCTATAGGTGCACCCAGTATAGGTAGCTAGGAGTAGGTGTCCTCTCTCAGTATAGGTAGCCAGCTATAGATGCCCCCAGTATAGGTAGCCAGCTATAGGTGCTCCCAGTATAGGTAGCTAGGAGTAGGTGTCCTCTCTCAGTATAGGTAGCCAGCTATAGGTGCACCCAGTATAGGTAGCTAGGAGTAGGTGTCCTCTCTCAGTATAGGTAGCCAGCTATAGGTGCCCCCAGTATAGGTAGCCAGCTATAGGTGCTCCCAGTATAGGTAGCTAGGAGTAGGTGTCCTCTCTCAGTATAGGTAGCCAGCTATAGGTGCCCCCAGTATAGGTAGCCAGGAGTAGGTGTCCTCTCTCAGTATTGGTAGCCAGCTATAGGTGCCCCCAGTATAGGTAGCCAGGAGTAGGTGTCCTCTCTCAGTATAGGTAGCCAGGAGTAGGTGTCCTCTCTCAGTATAGGAAGTCAGGTGTAGGTGCCCCCAGTATAGGTAGCCAGGAGTAGGTGTCCTCTCTCAGTATAGGTAGCCAGCTATAGGTGCACCCAGTATAGGTAGCCAGCTATAGGTGCCCCCAGTATAGGTAGCCAGCTATAGGTGCCCCCAGTATAGGTATCCAGCTATAGGTGCTCCCAGTATAGGTAGCTAGGAGTAGGTGTCCTCTCTCAGTATAGGTAGCCAGCTATAGGTGCACCCAGTATAGGTAGCCAGGAGTAGGTGTCCTCTCTCAGTATAGGTAGCCAGCTATAGGTGCCCCCAGTATAGGTAGCTAGGTGTGGGTGTCCTCTCTCAGTATTGGTAGCCAGCTATAGGTGCCCCCAGTATAGGTAGCCAGCTATAGGTGCTCCCAGTATAGGTAGCTAGGAGTAGGTGTCCTCTCTCAGTATAGGTAGCCAGCTATAGGTGCACCCAGTATAGGTAGCCAGGAGTAGGTGTCCTCTCTCAGTATAGGTAGCCAGCTATAGGTGCTCCCAGTATAGGTAGCTAGGAGTAGGTGTCCTCTCTCAGTATAGGTAGCCAGCTATAGGTGCTCCCAGTATAGGTAGCTAGGAGTAGGTGTCCTCTCTCAGTATAGGTAGCCAGCTATAGGTGCCCCCAGTATAGGTAGCCAGCTATAGGTGCTCCCAGTATAGGTAGCTAGGAGTAGGTGTCCTCTCTCAGTATAGGTAGCCAGCTATAGGTGCACCCAGTATAGGTAGCTAGGAGTAGGTGTCCTCTCTCAGTATAGGTAGCCAGCTATAGGTGCCCCCAGTATAGGTAGCCAGCTATAGGTGCTCCCAGTATAGGTAGCTAGGAGTAGGTGTCCTCTCTCAGTATAGGTAGCCAGCTATAGGTGCACCCAGTATAGGTAGCCAGGAGTAGGTGTCCTCTCTCAGTATTGGTAGCCAGCTATAGGTGCCCCCAGTATAGGTAGCCAGGAGTAGGTGTCCTCTCTCAGTATAGGTAGCCAGGAGTAGGTGTCCTCTCTCAGTATAGGAAGTCAGGTGTAGGTGCCCCCAGTATAGGTAGCCAGGAGTAGGTGTCCTCTCTCAGTATAGGTAGCCAGCTATAGGTGCCCAAAGTATAGGTAGCCAGCTATAGGTGCTCCCAGTATAGGTAGCTAGGAGTAGGTGTCCTCTCTCAGTATAGGTAGCCAGCTATAGGTGCACCCAGTATAGGTAGCTAGGAGTAGGTGTCCTCTCTCAGTATAGGTAGCCAGCTATAGGTGCCCCCAGTATAGGTAGCCAGCTATAGGTGCTCCCAGTATAGGTAGCTAGGAGTAGGTGTCCTCTCTCAGTATAGGTAGCCAGCTATAGGTGCACCCAGTATAGGTAGCTAGGAGTAGGTGTCCTCTCTCAGTATAGGTAGCCAGCTATAGGTGCCCCCAGTATAGGTAGCCAGCTATAGGTGCTCCCAGTATAGGTAGCTAGGAGTAGATGTCCTCTCTCAGTATAGGTAGCCAGCTATAGGTGCACCCAGTATAGGTAGCTAGGAGTAGGTGTCCTCTCTCAGTATAGGTAGCCAGCTATAGATGCCCCCAGTATAGGTAGCCAGCTATAGGTGCTCCCAGTATAGGTAGCTAGGAGTAGGTGTCCTCTGTCAGTATAGGTAGCCAGCTATAGGTGCACCCAGTATAGGTAGCTAGGAGTAGGTGTCCTCTCTCAGTATAGGTAACCAGCTATAGGTGCCCCCAGTATAGGTAGCCAGCTATAGGTGCTCCCAGTATAGGTAGCTAGGAGTAGGTGTCCTTTCTCAGTATAGGTAGCCAGCTATAGGTGCCCCCAGTATAGGTAGCCAGGAGTAGGTGTCCTCTCTCAGTATTGGTAGCCAGCTATAGGTGCCCCCAGTATAGGTAGCCAGGAGTAGGTGTCCTCTCTCAGTATAGGTAGCCAGGAGTAGGTGTCCTCTCTCAGTATAGGAAGTCAGGTGTAGGTGCCCCCAGTATAGGTAGCCAGGAGTAGGTGTCCTCTCTCAGTATAGGTAGCCAGCTATAGGTGCACCCAGTATAGGTAGCCAGCTATAGGTGCCCCCAGTATAGGTAGCCAGCTATAGGTGCTCCCAGTATAGGTAGCCAGCTATAGGTGCTCCCAGTATAGGTAGCTAGGAGTAGGTGTCCTCTCTCAGTATAGGTAGCCAGCTATAGGTGCACCCAGTATAGGTAGCCAGGAGTAGGTGTCCTCTCTCAGTATAGGTAGCCAGCTATAGGTGCCCCCAGTATAGGTAGCTAGGTGTGGGTGTCCTCTCTCAGTATTGGTAGCCAGCTATAGGTGCCCCCAGTATAGGTAGCCAGCTATAGGTGCTCCCAGTATAGGTAGCTAGGAGTAGGTGTCCTCTCTCAGTATAGGTAGCCAGCTATAGGTGCACCCAGTATAGGTAGCCAGGAGTAGGTGTCCTCTCTCAGTATAGGTAGCCAGCTATAGGTGCACCCAGTATAGGTAGCCAGGAGTAGGTGTCCTCTCTCAGTATAGGTAGCCAGCTATAGGTGCCCCCAGTATAGGTAGCCAGGAGTAGGTGTCCTCTCTCAGTATAGGTAGCCAGGAGTAGGTGTCCTCTCTCAGTATAGGAAGTCAGGTGTAGGTGCCCCCAGTATAGGTAGCCAGGAGTAGGTGTCCTCTCTCAGTATAGGTAGCCAGCTATAGGTGCACCCAGTATAGGTAGCCAGCTATAGGTGCCCCCAGTATAGGTAGCCAGCTATAGGTGCTCCCAGTATAGGTAGCCAGCTATAGGTGCTCCCAGTATAGGTAGCTAGGAGTAGGTGTCCTCTCTCAGTATAGGTAGCCAGCTATAGGTGCACCCAGTATAGGTAGCCAGGAGTAGGTGTCCTCTCTCAGTATAGGTAGCCAGCTATAGGTGCCCCCAGTATAGGTAGCTAGGTGTGGGTGTCCTCTCTCAGTATTGGTAGCCAGCTATAGGTGCCCCCAGTATAGGTAGCCAGCTATAGGTGCTCCCAGTATAGGTAGCTAGGAGTAGGTGTCCTCTCTCAGTATAGGTAGCCAGCTATAGGTGCACCCAGTATAGGTAGCCAGGAGTAGGTGTCCTCTCTCAGTATAGGTAGCCAGCTATAGGTGCCCCCAGTATAGGTAGCTAGGTGTGGGTGTCCTCTCTCAGTATTGGTAGCCAGCTATAGGTGCCCCCAGTATAGGTAGCCAGCTATAGGTGCTCCCAGTATAGGTAGCTAGGAGTAGGTGTCCTCTCTCAGTATAGGTAGCCAGCTATAGGTGCACCCAGTATAGGTAGCCAGGAGTAGGTGTCCTCTCTCAGTATAGGTAGCCAGCTATAGGTGCACCCAGTATAGGTAGCCAGGAGTAGGTGTCCTCTCTCAGTATAGGTAGCCAGCTATAGGTGCCCCCAGTATAGGTAGCTAGGTGTGGGTGTCCTCTCTCAGTATTGGTAGCCAGCTATAGGTGCCCCCAGTATAGGTAGCCAGCTATAGGTGCTCCCAGTATAGGTAGCTAGGAGTAGGTGTCCTCTCTCAGTATAGGTAGCCAGCTATAGGTGCACCCAGTTTAGGTAGCCAGGTGTAGGTGTCCTCTCTCAGTATAGGTAGCCAGCTATAGGTGCACCCAGTATAGGTAGCCAGGAGTAGGTGTCCTCTCTCAGTATAGGTAGCCAGCTATAGGTGCACCCAGTATAGGTAGCCAGGAGTAGGTGTCCTCTCTCAGTATAGGTAGCCAGCTATAGGTGCACCCAGTATAGGTAGCCAGGAGTAGGTGTCCTCTCTCAGTATAGGTAGCCAGCTATAGGTGCCCCCCAGTATAGGTAGCCAGGAGTAGGTGTCCTCTCTCAGTGTAGGAAGTCAGGTGTAGGTGCCCCCAGTATAGGTAGCCAGGAGTAGGTGTCCTCTCTCAGTATAGGTAGACAGGTATAGGTGCCCCAAGTATAGGTAGCTAGGTGTGGGTGTCCTCTCTCAGTATAGGTAGCCAGCTATAGGTGCACCCAGTATAGGTAGCCAGGAGTAGGTGTCCTCTCTCAGTATAGGTAGCCAGCTATAGGTGCCCCCAGTATAGGTAGCCAGCTATAGGTGCTCCCAGTATAGGTAGCTAGGAGTAGGTGTCCTCTCTCAGTATAGGTAGCCAGCTATAGGTGCACCCAGTATAGGTAGCTAGGAGTAGGTGTCCTCTCTCAGTATAGGTAGCCAGCTATAGGTGCCCCCAGTATAGGTAGCCAGCTATAGGTGCTCCCAGTATAGGTAGCTAGGAGTAGGTGTCCTCTCTCAGTATAGGTAGCCAGCTATAGGTGCACCCAGTATAGGTAGCCAGGAGTAGGTGTCCTCTCTCAGTATTGGTAGCCAGCTATAGGTGCCCCCAGTATAGGTAGCCAGGAGTAGGTGTCCTCTCTCAGTATAGGTAGCCAGGAGTAGGTGTCCTCTCTCAGTATAGGAAGTCAGGTGTAGGTGTCCCCAGTATAGGTAGCCAGGAGTAGGTGTCCTCTCTCAGTATAGGTAGCCAGCTATAGGTGCCCAAAGTATAGGTAGCCAGCTATAGGTGCTCCCAGTATAGGTAGCTAGGAGTAGGTGTCCTCTCTCAGTATAGGTAGCCAGCTATAGGTGCACCCAGTATAGGTAGCTAGGAGTAGGTGTCCTCTCTCAGTATAGGTAGCCAGCTATAGGTGCCCCCAGTATAGGTAGCCAGCTATAGGTGCTCCCAGTATAGGTAGCTAGGAGTAGGTGTCCTCTCTCAGTATAGGTAGCCAGCTATAGGTGCACCCAGTATAGGTAGCTAGGAGTAGGTGTCCTCTCTCAGTATAGGTAGCCAGCTATAGGTGCCCCCAGTATAGGTAGCCAGCTATAGGTGCTCCCAGTATAGGTAGCTAGGAGTAGATGTCCTCTCTCAGTATAGGTAGCCAGCTATAGGTGCACCCAGTATAGGTAGCTAGGAGTAGGTGTCCTCTCTCAGTATAGGTAGCCAGCTATAGATGCCCCCAGTATAGGTAGCCAGCTATAGGTGCTCCCAGTATAGGTAGCTAGGAGTAGGTGTCCTCTCTCAGTATAGGTAGCCAGCTATAGGTGCACCCAGTATAGGTAGCTAGGAGTAGGTGTCCTCTCTCAGTATAGGTAGCCAGCTATAGGTGCCCCCAGTATAGGTAGCCAGCTATAGGTGCTCCCAGTATAGGTAGCTAGGAGTAGGTGTCCTCTCTCAGTATAGGTAGCCAGCTATAGGTGCCCCCAGTATAGGTAGCCAGGAGTAGGTGTCCTCTCTCAGTATTGGTAGCCAGCTATAGGTGCCCCCAGTATAGGTAGCCAGGAGTAGGTGTCCTCTCTCAGTATAGGTAGCCAGGAGTAGGTGTCCTCTCTCAGTATAGGAAGTCAGGTGTAGGTGCCCCCAGTATAGGTAGCCAGGAGTAGGTGTCCTCTCTCAGTATAGGTAGCCAGCTATAGGTGCACCCAGTATAGGTAGCCAGCTATAGGTGCCCCCAGTATAGGTAGCCAGCTATAGGTGCCCCCAGTATAGGTAGCCAGCTATAGGTGCTCCCAGTATAGGTAGCTAGGAGTAGGTGTCCTCTCTCAGTATAGGTAGCCAGCTATAGGTGCACCCAGTATAGGTAGCCAGGAGTAGGTGTCCTCTCTCAGTATAGGTAGCCAGCTATAGGTGCCCCCAGTATAGGTAGCTAGGTGTGGGTGTCCTCTCTCAGTATTGGTAGCCAGCTATAGGTGCCCCCAGTATAGGTAGCCAGCTATAGGTGCTCCCAGTATAGGTAGCTAGGAGTAGGTGTCCTCTCTCAGTATAGGTAGCCAGCTATAGGTGCACCCAGTATAGGTAGCCAGGAGTAGGTGTCCTCTCTCAGTATAGGTAGCCAGCTATAGGTGCACCCAGTATAGGTAGCCAGGAGTAGGTGTCCTCTCTCAGTATTGGTAGCCAGCTATAGGTGCCCCCAGTATAGGTAGCCAGGAGTAGGTGTCCTCTCTCAGTGTAGGAAGTCAGGTGTAGGTGCCCCCAGTATAGGTAGCTAGGAGTAGGTGTCCTCTCTCAGTATAGGTAGCCAGCTATAGGTGCACCCAGTATAGGTAGCCAGGAGTAGGTGTCCTCTCTCAGTATAGGTAGACAGGTATAGGTGCCCCAAGTATAGGTAGCTAGGTGTGGGTGTCCTCTCTCAGTATAGGTAGCCAGCTATAGGTGCCCCCAGTATAGGTAGCTAGGAGTAGGTGTCCTCTCTCAGTATAGGTAGCCAGCTATAGGTGCACCCAGTATAGGTAGCCAGGAGTAGGTGTCCTCTCTCAGTATAGGTAGCCAGCTATAGGTGCACCCAGTATAGGTAGCCAGGAGTAGGTGTCCTCTCTCAGTATAGGTAGCCAGCTATAGGTGCCCCCAGTATAGGTAGCTAGGAGTAGGTGTCCTCTCTCAGTATAGGTAGCCAGCTATAGGTGCACCCAGTATAGGTAGCCAGGAGTAGGTGTCCTCTCTCAGTATTGGTAGCCAGCTATAGGTGCACCCAGTATAGGTAGCCAGGAGTAGGTGTCCTCTCTCAGTATTGGTAGCCAGCTATAGGTGCACCCAGTATAGGTAGCCAGGAGTAGGTGTCCTCTCTCAATATAGGTAGCCAGCTATAGGTGCACCCAGTATAGGTAGCTAGGAGTAGGTGTCCTCTCTCAGTATAGGTAGCCAGCTATAGGTGCCCCCAGTATAGGTAGCCAGGAGTAGGTGTCCTCTCTCAGTATAGGTAGCCAGCTATAGGTGCCCCAGTATAGGTAGCCAGGAGTAGGTGTCCTCTCTCAGTATAGGTAGCCAGCTATAGGTGCACCCAGTATAGGTAGCCAGGAGTAGGTGTCCTCTCTCAGTATAGGTAGCCAGCTATAGGTGCCCCCAGTATAGGTAGCCAGCTATAGGTGCTCCCAGTATAGGTAGCTAGGAGTAGGTGTCCTCTCTCAGTATAGGTAGCCAGCTATAGGTGCTCCCAGTATAGGTAGCTAGGAGTAGGTGTCCTCTCTCTGTATAGGTAGCCAGCTATAGGTGCCCCCAGTATAGGTAGCCAGCTATAGGTGCTCCCAGTTAAGGTAGCTAGGAGTAGGTGTCCTCTCTCAGTATAGGTAGCCAGCTATAGGTGCACCCAGTATAGGTAGCTAGGAGTAGGTGTCCTCTCTAGTATAGGTAGCCAGCCATAGGTGCCCCCAGTATAGGTAGCCAGCTATAGGTGCTCCCAGTATAGGTAGCTAGGAGTAGGTGTCCTCTCTCAGTATAGGTAGCCAGCTATAGGTGCCCCCAGTATAGGTAGCCAGCTATAGGTGCTCCCAGTATAGGTAGCTAGGAGTAGGTGTCCTTTCTCAGTATAGGTAGCCAGCTATAGGTGCTCCCAGTATAGGTAGCTAGGAGTAGGTGTCCTCTCTCAGTATAGGTAGCCAGCTATAGGTGCCCCCAGTATAGGTAGCCAGCTATAGGTGCTCCCAGTATAGGTAGCTAGGAGTAGGTGTCCTCTCTCAGTATAGGTAGCCAGCTATAGGTGCACCCAGTATAGGTAGCTAGGAGTAGGTGTCCTCTCTCAGTATAGGTAGCCAGCTATAGGTGCCCCCAGTATAGGTAGCCAGCTATAGGTGCTCCCAGTATAGGTAGCTAGGAGTAGGTGTCCTCTCTCAGGATAGGTAGCCAGCTATAGGTGCACCCAGTATAGGTAGCCAGGAGTAGGTGTCCTCTCTCAGTATTGGTAGCCAGCTATAGGTGCCCCCAGTATAGGTAGCCAGGAGTAGGTGTCCTCTCTCAGTATAGGTAGCCAGGAGTAGGTGTCCTCTCTCAGTATAGGAAG
This sequence comes from Hyperolius riggenbachi, assembly GCF_040937935.1. Classification (NCBI taxonomy): domain Eukaryota; kingdom Metazoa; phylum Chordata; class Amphibia; order Anura; family Hyperoliidae; genus Hyperolius; species Hyperolius riggenbachi. Next base: position 255,084,713 of record NC_090656.1, read on the forward strand.
TCAGGTGTAGGTGCCCCCGGTATAGGTAGCCAGGAGTAGGTGTCCTCTCTCAGTATAGGTAGCCAGCTATAGGTGCCCCCAGTATAGGTAGCTAGGAGTAGGTGTCCTCTCTCAGTATAGGTAGCCAGCTATAGGTGCACCCAGTATAGGTAGCCAGGAGTAGGTGTCCTCTCTCAGTATTGGTAGCCAGCTATAGGTGCACCCAGTATAGGTAGCCAGGAGTAGGTGTCCTCTCTCAGTATTGGTAGCCAGCTATAGGTGCACCCAGTATAGGTAGCCAGGAGTAGGTGTCCTCTCTCAATATAGGTAGCCAGCTATAGGTGCACCCAGTATAGGTAGCTAGGAGTAGGTGTCCTCTCTCAGTATAGGTAGCCAGCTATAGGTGCCCCCAGTATAGGTAGCCAGGAGTAGGTGTCCTCTCTCAGTATAGGTAGCCAGCTATAGGTGCCCCAGTATAGGTAGCCAGGAGTAGGTGTCCTCTCTCAGTATAGGTAGCCAGCTATAGGTGCACCCAGTATAGGTAGCCAGGAGTAGGTGTCCTCTCTCAGTATAGGTAGCCAGCTATAGGTGCCCCCAGTATAGGTAGCCAGCTATAGGTGCTCCCAGTATAGGTAGCTAGGAGTAGGTGTCCTCTCTCAGTATAGGTAGCCAGCTATAGGTGCTCCCAGTATAGGTAGCTAGGAGTAGGTGTCCTCTCTCTGTATAGGTAGCCAGCTATAGGTGCCCCCAGTATAGGTAGCCAGCTATAGGTGCTCCCAGTTAAGGTAGCTAGGAGTAGGTGTCCTCTCTCAGTATAGGTAGCCAGCTATAGGTGCACCCAGTATAGGTAGCTAGGAGTAGGTGTCCTCTCTAGTATAGGTAGCCAGCCATAGGTGCCCCCAGTATAGGTAGCCAGCTATAGGTGCTCCCAGTATAGGTAGCTAGGAGTAGGTGTCCTCTCTCAGTATAGGTAGCCAGCTATAGGTGCCCCCAGTATAGGTAGCCAGCTATAGGTGCTCCCAGTATAGGTAGCTAGGAGTAGGTGTCCTTTCTCAGTATAGGTAGCCAGCTATAGGTGCTCCCAGTATAGGTAGCTAGGAGTAGGTGTCCTCTCTCAGTATAGGTAGCCAGCTATAGGTGCCCCCAGTATAGGTAGCCAGCTATAGGTGCTCCCAGTATAGGTAGCTAGGAGTAGGTGTCCTCTCTCAGTATAGGTAGCCAGCTATAGGTGCACCCAGTATAGGTAGCTAGGAGTAGGTGTCCTCTCTCAGTATAGGTAGCCAGCTATAGGTGCCCCCAGTATAGGTAGCCAGCTATAGGTGCTCCCAGTATAGGTAGCTAGGAGTAGGTGTCCTCTCTCAGGATAGGTAGCCAGCTATAGGTGCACCCAGTATAGGTAGCCAGGAGTAGGTGTCCTCTCTCAGTATTGGTAGCCAGCTATAGGTGCCCCCAGTATAGGTAGCCAGGAGTAGGTGTCCTCTCTCAGTATAGGTAGCCAGGAGTAGGTGTCCTCTCTCAGTATAGGAAGTCAGGTGTAGGTGCCCCCAGTATAGGTAGCCAGGAGTAGGTGTCCTCTCTCAGTATAGGTAGCCAGCTATAGGTGCCCAAAGTATAGGTAGCCAGCTATAGGTGCTCCCAGTATAGGTAGCTAGGAGTAGGTGTCCTCTCTCAGTATAGGTAGCCAGCTATAGGTGCACCCAGTATAGGTAGCTAGGAGTAGGTGTCCTCTCTCAGTATAGGTAGCCAGCTATAGGTGCCCCCAGTATAGGTAGCCAGCTATAGGTGCTCCCAGTATAGGTAGCTAGGAGTAGGTGTCCTCTCTCAGTATAGGTAGCCAGCTATAGGTGCACCCAGTATAGGTAGCTAGGAGTAGGTGTCCTCTCTCAGTATAGGTAGCCAGCTATAGGTGCCCCCAGTATAGGTAGCCAGCTATAGGTGCTCCCAGTATAGGTAGCTAGGAGTAGATGTCCTCTCTCAGTATAGGTAGCCAGCTATAGGTGCACCCAGTATAGGTAGCCAGCTATAGGTGCTCCCAGTATAGGTAGCTAGGAGTAGGTGTCCTCTCTCAGTATAGGTAGCCAGCTATAGGTGCACCCAGTATAGGTAGCTAGGAGTAGGTGTCCTCTCTAGTATAGGTAGCCAGCCATAGGTGCCCCCAGTATAGGTAGCCAGCTATAGGTGCTCCCAGTATAGGTAGCTAGGAGTAGGTGTCCTCTCTCAGTATAGGTAGCCAGCTATAGGTGCCCCCAGTATAGGTAGCCAGCTATAGGTGCTCCCAGTATAGGTAGCTAGGAGTAGGTGTCCTCTCTCAGTATAGGTAGCCAGCTATAGGTGCTCCCAGTATAGGTAGCTAGGAGTAGGTGTCCTCTCTCAGTATAGGTAGCCAGCTATAGGTGCCCCCAGTATAGGTAGCCAGCTATAGGTGCTCCCAGTATAGGTAGCTAGGAGTAGGTGTCCTCTCTCAGTATAGGTAGCCAGCTATAGGTGCACCCAGTATAGGTAGCTAGGAGTAGGTGTCCTCTCTCAGTATAGGTAGCCAGCTATAGGTGCCCCCAGTATAGGTAGCCAGCTATAGGTGCTCCCAGTATAGGTAGCTAGGAGTAGGTGTCCTCTCTCAGGATAGGTAGCCAGCTATAGGTGCACCCAGTATAGGTAGCCAGGAGTAGGTGTCCTCTCTCAGTATTGGTAGCCAGCTATAGGTGCCCCCAGTATAGGTAGCCAGGAGTAGGTGTCCTCTCTCAGTATAGGTAGCCAGGAGTAGGTGTCCTCTCTCAGTATAGGAAGTCAGGTGTAGGTGCCCCCAGTATAGGTAGCCAGGAGTAGGTGTCCTCTCTCAGTATAGGTAGCCAGCTATAGGTGCCCAAAGTATAGGTAGCCAGCTATAGGTGCTCCCAGTATAGGTAGCTAGGAGTAGGTGTCCTCTCTCAGTATAGGTAGCCAGCTATAGGTGCACCCAGTATAGGTAGCTAGGAGTAGGTGTCCTCTCTCAGTATAGGTAGCCAGCTATAGGTGCCCCCAGTATAGGTAGCCAGCTATAGGTGCTCCCAGTATAGGTAGCTAGGAGTAGGTGTCCTCTCTCAGTATAGGTAGCCAGCTATAGGTGCACCCAGTATAGGTAGCTAGGAGTAGGTGTCCTCTCTCAGTATAGGTAGCCAGCTATAGATGCCCCCAGTATAGGTAGCCAGCTATAGGTGCTCCCAGTATAGGTAGCTAGGAGTAGGTGTCCTCTCTCAGTATAGGTAGCCAGCTATAGGTGCACCCAGTATAGGTAGCTAGGAGTAGGTGTCCTCTCTCAGTATAGGTAGCCAGCTATAGGTGCCCCCAGTATAGGTAGCCAGCTATAGGTGCTCCCAGTATAGGTAGCTAGGAGTAGGTGTCCTCTCTCAGTATAGGTAGCCAGCTATAGGTGCCCCCAGTATAGGTAGCCAGGAGTAGGTGTCCTCTCTCAGTATTGGTAGCCAGCTATAGGTGCCCCCAGTATAGGTAGCCAGAAGTAGGTGTCCTCTCTCAGTATAGGTAGCCAGGAGTAGGTGTCCTCTCTCAGTATAGGAAGTCAGGTGTAGGTGCCCCCAGTATAGGTAGCCAGGAGTAGGTGTCCTCTCTCAGTATAGGTAGCCAGCTATAGGTGCACCCAGTATAGGTAGCCAGCTATAGGTGCCCCCAGTATAGGTAGCCAGCTATAGGTGCCCCCAGTATAGGTAGCCAGCTATAGGTGCTCCCAGTATAGGTAGCTAGGAGTAGGTGTCCTCTCTCAGTATAGGTAGCCAGCTATAGGTGCACCCAGTATAGGTAGCCAGGAGTAGGTGTCCTCTCTCAGTATAGGTAGCCAGCTATAGGTGCCCCCAGTATAGGTAGCTAGGTGTGGGTGTCCTCTCTCAGTATTGGTAGCCAGCTATAGGTGCCCCCAGTATAGGTAGCCAGCTATAGGTGCTCCCAGTATAGGTAGCTAGGAGTAGGTGTCCTCTCTCAGTATAGGTAGCCAGCTATAGGTGCACCCAGTATAGGTAGCCAGGAGTAGGTGTCCTCTCTCAGTATAGGTAGCCAGCTATAGGTGCTCCCAGTATAGGTAGCTAGGAGTAGGTGTCCTCTCTCAGTATAGGTAGCCAGCTATAGGTGCTCCCAGTATAGGTAGCTAGGAGTAGGTGTCCTCTCTCAGTATAGGTAGCCAGCTATAGGTGCCCCCAGTATAGGTAGCCAGCTATAGGTGCTCCCAGTATAGGTAGCTAGGAGTAGGTGTCCTCTCTCAGTATAGGTAGCCAGCTATAGGTGCACCCAGTATAGGTAGCTAGGAGTAGGTGTCCTCTCTCAGTATAGGTAGCCAGCTATAGGTGCCCCCAGTATAGGTAGCCAGCTATAGGTGCTCCCAGTATAGGTAGCTAGGAGTAGGTGTCCTCTCTCAGTATAGGTAGCCAGCTATAGGTGCACCCAGTATAGGTAGCCAGGAGTAGGTGTCCTCTCTCAGTATTGGTAGCCAGCTATAGGTGCCCCCAGTATAGGTAGCCAGGAGTAGGTGTCCTCTCTCAGTATAGGTAGCCAGGAGTAGGTGTCCTCTCTCAGTATAGGAAGTCAGGTGTAGGTGCCCCCAGTATAGGTAGCCAGGAGTAGGTGTCCTCTCTCAGTATAGGTAGCCAGCTATAGGTGCCCAAAGTATAGGTAGCCAGCTATAGGTGCTCCCAGTATAGGTAGCTAGGAGTAGGTGTCCTCTCTCAGTATAGGTAGCCAGCTATAGGTGCACCCAGTATAGGTAGCTAGGAGTAGGTGTCCTCTCTCAGTATAGGTAGCCAGCTATAGGTGCCCCCAGTATAGGTAGCCAGCTATAGGTGCTCCCAGTATAGGTAGCTAGGAGTAGGTGTCCTCTCTCAGTATAGGTAGCCAGCTATAGGTGCACCCAGTATAGGTAGCTAGGAGTAGGTGTCCTCTCTCAGTATAGGTAGCCAGCTATAGGTGCCCCCAGTATAGGTAACCAGCTATAGGTGCTCCCAGTATAGGTAGCTAGGAGTAGATGTCCTCTCTCAGTATAGGTAGCCAGCTATAGGTGCACCCAGTATAGGTAGCTAGGAGTAGGTGTCCTCTCTCAGTATAGGTAGCCAGCTATAGATGCCCCCAGTATAGGTAGCCAGCTATAGGTGCTCCCAGTATAGGTAGCTAGGAGTAGGTGTCCTCTGTCAGTATAGGTAGCCAGCTATAGGTGCACCCAGTATAGGTAGCTAGGAGTAGGTGTCCTCTCTCAGTATAGGTAACCAGCTATAGGTGCCCCCAGTATAGGTAGCCAGCTATAGGTGCTCCCAGTATAGGTAGCTAGGAGTAGGTGTCCTCTCTCAGTATAGGTAGCCAGCTATAGGTGCCCCCAGTATAGGTAGCCAGCTTTAGGTGCTCCCAGTATAGGTAGCTAGGAGTAGGTGTCCTTTCTCAGTATAGGTAGCCAGCTATAGGTGCTCCCAGTATAGGTAGCTAGGAGTAGGTGTCCTCTCTCAGTATAGGTAGCCAGCTATAGGTGCCCCCAGTATAGGTAGCCAGCTATAGGTGCTCCCAGTATAGGTAGCTAGGAGTAGGTGTCCTCTCTCAGTATAGGTAGCCAGCTATAGGTGCACCCAGTATAGGTAGCTAGGAGTAGGTGTCCTCTCTCAGTATAGGTAGCCAGCTATAGGTGCCCCCAGTATAGGTAGCCAGCTATAGGTGCTCCCAGTATAGGTAGCTAGGAGTAGGTGTCCTCTCTCAGGATAGGTAGCCAGCTATAGGTGCACCCAGTATAGGTAGCCAGGAGTAGGTGTCCTCTCTCAGTATTGGTAGCCAGCTATAGGTGCCCCCAGTATAGGTAGCCAGGAGTAGGTGTCCTCTCTCAGTATAGGTAGCCAGGAGTAGGTGTCCTCTCTCAGTATAGGAAGTCAGGTGTAGGTGCCCCCAGTATAGGTAGCCAGGAGTAGGTGTCCTCTCTCAGTATAGGTAGCCAGCTATAGGTGCCCAAAGTATAGGTAGCCAGCTATAGGTGCTCCCAGTATAGGTAGCTAGGAGTAGGTGTCCTCTCTCAGTATAGGTAGCCAGCTATAGGTGCACCCAGTATAGGTAGCTAGGAGTAGGTGTCCTCTCTCAGTATAGGTAGCCAGCTATAGGTGCCCCCAGTATAGGTAGCCAGCTATAGGTGCTCCCAGTATAGGTAGCTAGGAGTAGGTGTCCTCTCTCAGTATAGGTAGCCAGCTATAGGTGCACCCAGTATAGGTAGCTAGGAGTAGGTGTCCTCTCTCAGTATAGGTAGCCAGCTATAGGTGCCCCCAGTATAGGTAGCCAGCTATAGGTGCTCCCAGTATAGGTAGCTAGGAGTAGATGTCCTCTCTCAGTATAGGTAGCCAGCTATAGGTGCACCCAGTATAGGTAGCCAGCTATAGGTGCTCCCAGTATAGGTAGCTAGGAGTAGGTGTCCTCTCTCAGTATAGGTAGCCAGCTATAGGTGCACCCAGTATAGGTAGCTAGGAGTAGGTGTCCTCTCTAGTATAGGTAGCCAGCCATAGGTGCCCCCAGTATAGGTAGCCAGCTATAGGTGCTCCCAGTATAGGTAGCTAGGAGTAGGTGTCCTCTCTCAGTATAGGTAGCCAGCTATAGGTGCCCCCAGTATAGGTAGCCAGCTATAGGTGCTCCCAGTATAGGTAGCTAGGAGTAGGTGTCCTCTCTCAGTATAGGTAGCCAGCTATAGGTGCTCCCAGTATAGGTAGCTAGGAGTAGGTGTCCTCTCTCAGTATAGGTAGCCAGCTATAGGTGCCCCCAGTATAGGTAGCCAGCTATAGGTGCTCCCAGTATAGGTAGCTAGGAGTAGGTGTCCTCTCTCAGTATAGGTAGCCAGCTATAGGTGCACCCAGTATAGGTAGCTAGGAGTAGGTGTCCTCTCTCAGTATAGGTAGCCAGCTATAGGTGCCCCCAGTATAGGTAGCCAGCTATAGGTGCTCCCAGTATAGGTAGCTAGGAGTAGGTGTCCTCTCTCAGGATAGGTAGCCAGCTATAGGTGCACCCAGTATAGGTAGCCAGGAGTAGGTGTCCTCTCTCAGTATTGGTAGCCAGCTATAGGTGCCCCCAGTATAGGTAGCCAGGAGTAGGTGTCCTCTCTCAGTATAGGTAGCCAGGAGTAGGTGTCCTCTCTCAGTATAGGAAGTCAGGTGTAGGTGCCCCCAGTATAGGTAGCCAGGAGTAGGTGTCCTCTCTCAGTATAGGTAGCCAGCTATAGGTGCCCAAAGTATAGGTAGCCAGCTATAGGTGCTCCCAGTATAGGTAGCTAGGAGTAGGTGTCCTCTCTCAGTATAGGTAGCCAGCTATAGGTGCACCCAGTATAGGTAGCTAGGAGTAGGTGTCCTCTCTCAGTATAGGTAGCCAGCTATAGGTGCCCCCAGTATAGGTAGCCAGCTATAGGTGCTCCCAGTATAGGTAGCTAGGAGTAGGTGTCCTCTCTCAGTATAGGTAGCCAGCTATAGGTGCACCCAGTATAGGTAGCTAGGAGTAGGTGTCCTCTCTCAGTATAGGTAGCCAGCTATAGATGCCCCCAGTATAGGTAGCCAGCTATAGGTGCTCCCAGTATAGGTAGCTAGGAGTAGGTGTCCTCTCTCAGTATAGGTAGCCAGCTATAGGTGCACCCAGTATAGGTAGCTAGGAGTAGGTGTCCTCTCTCAGTATAGGTAGCCAGCTATAGGTGCCCCCAGTATAGGTAGCCAGCTATAGGTGCTCCCAGTATAGGTAGCTAGGAGTAGGTGTCCTCTCTCAGTATAGGTAGCCAGCTATAGGTGCCCCCAGTATAGGTAGCCAGGAGTAGGTGTCCTCTCTCAGTATTGGTAGCCAGCTATAGGTGCCCCCAGTATAGGTAGCCAGGAGTAGGTGTCCTCTCTCAGTATAGGTAGCCAGGAGTAGGTGTCCTCTCTCAGTATAGGAAGTCAGGTGTAGGTGCCCCCAGTATAGGTAGCCAGGAGTAGGTGTCCTCTCTCAGTATAGGTAGCCAGCTATAGGTGCACCCAGTATAGGTAGCCAGCTATAGGTGCCCCCAGTATAGGTAGCCAGCTATAGGTGCCCCCAGTATAGGTAGCCAGCTATAGGTGCTCCCAGTATAGGTAGCTAGGAGTAGGTGTCCTCTCTCAGTATAGGTAGCCAGCTATAGGTGCACCCAGTATAGGTAGCCAGGAGTAGGTGTCCTCTCTCAGTATAGGTAGCCAGCTATAGGTGCCCCCAGTATAGGTAGCTAGGTGTGGGTGTCCTCTCTCAGTATTGGTAGCCAGCTATAGGTGCCCCCAGTATAGGTAGCCAGCTATAGGTGCTCCCAGTATAGGTAGCTAGGAGTAGGTGTCCTCTCTCAGTATAGGTAGCCAGCTATAGGTGCACCCAGTATAGGTAGCCAGGAGTAGGTGTCCTCTCTCAGTATAGGTAGCCAGCTATAGGTGCTCCCAGTATAGGTAGCTAGGAGTAGGTGTCCTCTCTCAGTATAGGTAGCCAGCTATAGGTGCTCCCAGTATAGGTAGCTAGGAGTAGGTGTCCTCTCTCAGTATAGGTAGCCAGCTATAGGTGCCCCCAGTATAGGTAGCCAGCTATAGGTGCTCCCAGTATAGGTAGCTAGGAGTAGGTGTCCTCTCTCAGTATAGGTAGCCAGCTATAGGTGCACCCAGTATAGGTAGCTAGGAGTAGGTGTCCTCTCTCAGTATAGGTAGCCAGCTATAGGTGCCCCCAGTATAGGTAGCCAGCTATAGGTGCTCCCAGTATAGGTAGCTAGGAGTAGGTGTCCTCTCTCAGTATAGGTAGCCAGCTATAGGTGCACCCAGTATAGGTAGCCAGGAGTAGGTGTCCTCTCTCAGTATTGGTAGCCAGCTATAGGTGCCCCCAGTATAGGTAGCCAGGAGTAGGTGTCCTCTCTCAGTATAGGTAGCCAGGAGTAGGTGTCCTCTCTCAGTATAGGAAGTCAGGTGTAGGTGCCCCCAGTATAGGTAGCCAGGAGTAGGTGTCCTCTCTCAGTATAGGTAGCCAGCTATAGGTGCCCAAAGTATAGGTAGCCAGCTATAGGTGCTCCCAGTATAGGTAGCTAGGAGTAGGTGTCCTCTCTCAGTATAGGTAGCCAGCTATAGGTGCACCCAGTATAGGTAGCTAGGAGTAGGTGTCCTCTCTCAGTATAGGTAGCCAGCTATAGGTGCCCCCAGTATAGGTAGCCAGCTATAGGTGCTCCCAGTATAGGTAGCTAGGAGTAGGTGTCCTCTCTCAGTATAGGTAGCCAGCTATAGGTGCACCCAGTATAGGTAGCTAGGAGTAGGTGTCCTCTCTCAGTATAGGTAGCCAGCTATAGGTGCCCCCAGTATAGGTAACCAGCTATAGGTGCTCCCAGTATAGGTAGCTAGGAGTAGATGTCCTCTCTCAGTATAGGTAGCCAGCTATAGGTGCACCCAGTATAGGTAGCTAGGAGTAGGTGTCCTCTCTCAGTATAGGTAGCCAGCTATAGATGCCCCCAGTATAGGTAGCCAGCTATAGGTGCTCCCAGTATAGGTAGCTAGGAGTAGGTGTCCTCTGTCAGTATAGGTAGCCAGCTATAGGTGCACCCAGTATAGGTAGCTAGGAGTAGGTGTCCTCTCTCAGTATAGGTAACCAGCTATAGGTGCCCCCAGTATAGGTAGCCAGCTATAGGTGCTCCCAGTATAGGTAGCTAGGAGTAGGTGTCCTCTCTCAGTATAGGTAGCCAGCTATAGGTGCCCCCAGTATAGGTAGCCAGGAGTAGGTGTCCTCTCTCAGTATTGGTAGCCAGCTATAGGTGCCCCCAGTATAGGTAGCCAGGAGTAGGTGTCCTCTCTCAGTATAGGTAGCCAGGAGTAGGTGTCCTCTCTCAGTATAGGAAGTCAGGTGTAGGTGCCCCCAGTATAGGTAGCCAGGAGTAGGTGTCCTCTCTCAGTATAGGTAGCCAGCTATAGGTGCACCCAGTATAGGTAGCCAGCTATAGGTGCCCCCAGTATAGGTAGCCAGCTATAGGTGCTCCCAGTATAGGTAGCCAGCTATAGGTGCTCCCAGTATAGGTAGCTAGGAGTAGGTGTCCTCTCTCAGTATAGGTAGCCAGCTATAGGTGCACCCAGTATAGGTAGCCAGGAGTAGGTGTCCTCTCTCAGTATAGGTAGCCAGCTATAGGTGCCCCCAGTATAGGTAGCTAGGTGTGGGTGTCCTCTCTCAGTATTGGTAGCCAGCTATAGGTGCCCCCAGTATAGGTAGCCAGCTATAGGTGCTCCCAGTATAGGTAGCTAGGAGTAGGTGTCCTCTCTCAGTATAGGTAGCCAGCTATAGGTGCACCCAGTATAGGTAGCCAGGAGTAGGTGTCCTCTCTCAGTATAGGTAGCCAGCTATTGGTGCACCCAGTATAGGTAGCCAGGAGTAGGTGTCCTCTCTCAGTATAGGTAGCCAGCTATAGGTGCCCCCAGTATAGGTAGCCAGGAGTAGGTGTCCTCTCTCAGTATAGGTAGCCAGGAGTAGGTGTCCTCTCTCAGTATAGGAAGTCAGGTGTAGGTGCCCCCAGTATAGGTAGCCAGGAGTAGGTGTCCTCTCTCAGTATAGGTAGCCAGCTATAGGTGCACCCAGTATAGGTAGCCAGCTATAGGTGCCCCCAGTATAGGTAGCCAGCTATAGGTGCTCCCAGTATAGGTAGCCAGCTATAGGTGCTCCCAGTATAGGTAGCTAGGAGTAGGTGTCCTCTCTCAGTATAGGTAGCCAGCTATAGGTGCACCCAGTATAGGTAGCCAGGAGTAGGTGTCCTCTCTCAGTATAGGTAGCCAGCTATAGGTGCCCCCAGTATAGGTAGCTAGGTGTGGGTGTCCTCTCTCAGTATTGGTAGCCAGCTATAGGTGCCCCCAGTATAGGTAGCCAGCTATAGGTGCTCCCAGTATAGGTAGCTAGGAGTAGGTGTCCTCTCTCAGTATAGGTAGCCAGCTATAGGTGCACCCAGTATAGGTAGCCAGGAGTAGGTGTCCTCTCTCAGTATAGGTAGCCAGCTATAGGTGCCCCCAGTATAGGTAGCTAGGTGTGGGTGTCCTCTCTCAGTATTGGTAGCCAGCTATAGGTGCCCCCAGTATAGGTAGCCAGCTATAGGTGCTCCCAGTATAGGTAGCTAGGAGTAGGTGTCCTCTCTCAGTATAGGTAGCCAGCTATAGGTGCACCCAGTATAGGTAGCCAGGAGTAGGTGTCCTCTCTCAGTATAGGTAGCCAGCTATAGGTGCACCCAGTATAGGTAGCCAGGAGTAGGTGTCCTCTCTCAGTATAGGTAGCCAGCTATAGGTGCCCCCAGTATAGGTAGCTAGGTGTGGGTGTCCTCTCTCAGTATTGGTAGCCAGCTATAGGTGCCCCCAGTATAGGTAGCCAGCTATAGGTGCTCCCAGTATAGGTAGCTAGGAGTAGGTGTCCTCTCTCAGTATAGGTAGCCAGCTATAGGTGCACCCAGTTTAGGTAGCCAGGTGTAGGTGTCCTCTCTCAGTATAGGTAGCCAGCTATAGGTGCACCCAGTATAGGTAGCCAGGAGTAGGTGTCCTCTCTCAGTATAGGTAGCCAGCTATAGGTGCACCCAGTATAGGTAGCCAGGAGTAGGTGTCCTCTCTCAGTATAGGTAGCCAGCTATAGGTGCACCCAGTATAGGTAGCCAGGAGTAGGTGTCCTCTCTCAGTATAGGTAGCCAGCTATAGGTGCCCCCCAGTATAGGTAGCCAGGAGTAGGTGTCCTCTCTCAGTGTAGGAAGTCAGGTGTAGGTGCCCCCAGTATAGGTAGCCAGGAGTAGGTGTCCTCTCTCAGTATAGGTAGACAGGTATAGGTGCCCCAAGTATAGGTAGCTAGGTGTGGGTGTCCTCTCTCAGTATAGGTAGCCAGCTATAGGTGCACCCAGTATAGGTAGCCAGGAGTAGGTGTCCTCTCTCAGTATAGGTAGCCAGCTATAGGTGCACCCAGTATAGGTAGCCAGGAGTAGGTGTCCTCTCTCAGTATAGGTAGCCAGCTATAGGTGCCCCCCAGTATAGGTAGCCAGGAGTAGGTGTCCTCTCTCAGTGTAGGAAGTCAGGTGTAGGTGCCCCCAGTATAGGTAGCCAGGAGTAGGTGTCCTCTCTCAGTATAGGTAGCCAGCTATAGGTGCCCCCTTTAAAGCCCGGCACCCTGAGCGACCACTCCGGTCGCTCAGGTGAAAGGCCGGCTATGTCCAGAGGTTTACTATATCAGAGTTCACTATAATGGGATTTTACGGTACCTTCATTGTGATTATGTTGATTGTACTCAGTTCTCTCGCTCCCCAGCACCCAGTCCTGCAGTGTGTGCAGGTATTGGTTTTGTTTTACTCCTGGCGGGAATTGTATGTACTCTGCACAGTACTGTGTAACAGGATGACAACCCTGTATAAATATGACAGATCGCAGTGTTCCCTAACACTGACACCATTCTGTGGTCCAACACTCTGTCCTTGTCATTTCTCCTGCCTTGCTGGCCTGTCTTCCATCTTCCTTCTGGTGTCCACTAATAAGCAGCGTTACGGCTCCTGGGTAGAGAACATCTCAGGGCTTAAAGGACACCTGAAGGGAGAGGGATATGGAGGCTGACATATTTATTTCACACACATTGCCTGGCTGTCCTGCTGATCCTCTGCCTCTAATATTTAGCCACAGCCCCTGAACAAGCATGCCGATCAGGTGCTCTGGCTGAAGGGTGACTGTAATAGCTGCATGCTTGTTTCAGGTGTGTGAGTCAGACACTACTGCAGTCAAAGAGATCAGCAGGAGTGCCAGGCAACTGGTAAATATGGCAGCCTCCAGATCCCTCTCACTACATTTGTGCTTTAAGCTGTGTCCTGATTAGTTGGTTACATCTGCTATATTGCCTAGTGCTATAGATGATGCTAGTTTATAAACTAGCATATTAATTAATGTACTGTTGCCATTTTCAGTGTGTTCATATCTAGTCTAACATTACTTCTTCTCTCCTGTAGGAAAATTCTCAGATTCCCACGAGCTGTCAGAACTGAGTAAGTACAACCTCGCTTCTTGAAAGTGTTACTGTGCTTAAAATGTCATAAAGTGGGGCTCCAATCTGTAATGGAAAGTACCCACTTTATAACACCCCCCAGTATGTACAGTTTTAGTTATTCCTTTTGTGTCTATGCTGATAGTGAACTAGCTGTAGTGTGTGCTGGTTTACGTTAGCTCCAGTATGTACAGTATAAGTTGTTACTCTGTGCCTGTACTGATAGTAAACTAGCTGCAGTGTGTGCTGATCCCTGCTACCTCCAGTATGTACAGTATAAGCTGTTACTCTGTGCCTGTACTGACAGTAAACTAGCTGCAGTGTGTGCTGATCTCTGCTGCCTCCAGTATGTACAGTATAAGCTGTTACTCTGTGCCTGTACTGATAGTAAACTAGCTGCAGTGTGTGCTGATCTCTGCTACCCCCAGTATGTACAGTATAAGCTGTTACTCTGGGCCTGTACTGATAGTAATCTAGCTGCAGTGTGTGCTGATCTCTGCTACCCCCAGTATGTACAGTATAAGCTGTTACTCTGGGCCTGTACTGATAGTAATCTAGCTGCAGTGTGTGCTGATCTCTGCTACCTCCAGTATGTACAGTATAAGCTGTTGCTCTATGCCTGTACTGATAGTAAACTAGCTGCAGCATGTGCTGATCTCTTCTACCTGCAGTATGTACAGTATAAGCTGTTACTCTGTTCCTGTACTGATAGTAAACTAGCTGCAACGTGTGCTGATCTCTGCAAACCCCAGTATGTACAGTATAAGCTGTTGCTCTATGCCTGTACTGATAGTAAACTAGCTGCAGCGCGTGCTGATCTCTGCTCCCTCCAGTATGTACAGTATAAGTTGTTACTCTGTGCCTGTACTGATAGTAAACTAGCTGCAGCATGTGCTGATCTCTGCTCCCTCCAGTATCTACAGTATAAGCTGTTGCTCTATGCCTGTACTGATAGTAAACTAGCTGCAGTGCAATGCAGAGAGATGGGCTGTGTATAGCGGTGTCTATGCTGGAGATGGGGTGAGGCTGGTGGCATCTTTTGGTGTTTAATCCTCTTGTCTTCTGTTTTCAAGTTTACTCGGCGTCCAATCTTCTGGCTTTACTGAATGATGGAATCTTGAGAAAAGAGTTGCTGAAGCCTCCGCCCACCGTAAGTACTTTATAGCGCCCTCCTATTGTGCACATGACTGGTCTGTGAATGGCTTTACAGTCCAATTACAGCGAGCTGCTTCATCCCGCTGTGCAGTGGCCTATAAAGGGCTTAACCAGACAATGATCTTAAAGTGTACCCGAGGTGACATGTGACATGATGAGATAAACATGTGTATGTACAGTACTAAACATATTAATAACCAGGGTGTTTTACTTTTTTTATTTTGCTGCCTGAAAGAGTTAATTTTTAAGGCTGGAAATGACAGCTTCTGTCTTGTCAGAACCTTGTCAGGAATATAGTAAACGTCACTGATAAGCAAATTACAACCATAAAAGTTTATTATGGCAAAATACATTTTCTACATATTTCTGAGAGTAGATGGAGAGAGAAAGGGTTAATATAGTTCATGTATTTTCATTTAGGGACACTTAATAGACTGCAACCGAGCAGAGAAAACAAAACATTCAACCTACTTTCTAAATGTTTAAATATAAAATAAAATCCTGGGATGTCTTAAAAAGTCATTTTTTAGGAGTAGGAGGATAAATATAATTGTTTATCTCATCAGTTTAATTTCACCTCGGGTTCACTTTAAGCCTAAGGGCTGGTTCAGTCGGGCGGTAAATGCTGGGTTTTCAGCGGGCGACCACAGCAACATGATTAAGGCCTGGAACCCACTACAAAACGCTATCGCTAATTGCAATCGCTAGCGTTTTGTATGAGCAGTTTGTAAGCTATTTAATGAGCGTTTTAGGGAGCACTTTTAAAAAGTGTATCAATTTGCCAGCGGTTGTGTAGCGATTAGCGATTTAAAGTCTGATTGGTCCTTTCAATTAATTTTCATTTTGTTACAGTGTGCAGTAACTTCAAAACGCTTGCAAAATCGCTCCGTGCAGGTTTTGATGAGCGATTACGCCAGCGATTACATACTTAACATTGAAACGTTAACGCTCCCAAAATGCTGCATTTCCTGCGTTTGTGATTTTTCTAATCGCTCCAGTGGAAGTTGCCCCATCCATTTACATTAGCTGAGCGTTTCTACAAAACGCTAGCGTTTTCAAACTCTCAAAATATCGCCCTTGTGGGTTCCAGCCCTGAAAGTGATCAACCTCTGTTCCACTCAAATTTAATGGAAGCTCTTTTTTAAATGACGGGTAGGGCCCTTTTCCGCTAGCAATCACAATCACAAACGCCAGCCATTGCCATTTTTCATTAATTTTGTATTGCGATTTTCCTTTGCATTGCATTATCCCTCATAAAATCGCTCCAGAAAGCGACTGCGATTTCTAAATCGAATCACTATAGTGGAAAATACTTCTCATGATTTCTTTGATAAAGTAGCAACCCTGGCGATCTAAAAATCACTAGCGATTTGCGATTTTTGGGATTCAGCTGTGTAGTGGAAAAAGGCCGTACAGCCGTTTGCATCACTCGCGTAAACGCCATGGTAGATCTGCAGTCTAGTCTCGTCTTAATACAGCTGCATTTGTGCAGACCGGTGCCTTCCTAGGGGACTCAGAACGCAATGCGATGGCGAAACGACAGAAACGAATGCAAAGTGATGCTCCATAGCAAGAAATGGAGCCGTCCTGCCAGCCGCCTGTGTGAACCAGCACTGAAGATGCCCACTAACGATCCAGTCTCCAGAACGATTGACCGTCCATTGTGATCAACCGGAAAATAATTTGGATTGGAATTTCATAGAGCAGCACCATTACGGTATCGGTTTGATCGTACAGACGATCCTTCCGGAGATTGTACCAGCAATGGGCACCTTCAAGGTGGCCACACACAATACAATTAAGTGATCCTATTTTACGGCAATTCAATAAAAATTTGGTTGTAAAGAAAAATTCAAAGATTTTTTTTTTTCATTCATTCCAGAAGTCTGATCGAATTTCCCGTTTTTCTTTGATAAAAGAAGATTGGGATTGTTGGATTTTTCTGATCAGTTTATATGAAAACTGAATGGTGTAGGGTAGTTTGTCAATCTCTTCATGTACATAATTAGGTGAAATTTGAACGTGTGTGTGGTACATTGGTCAGATTTTTTTTAAATTGTTTCCATCAGTCAGAAAAATGTATTGCAGTTTTTAAACTGAAAATATTTACAGTGAAAATTCTATGGTGTGTGACCACCTAGCTAGTTTTCCATCGCTCAGTACTGTAAAGGCAGCCATACGCTGTACAATTGTTTTTCCGAAGAAGGCATTTAATTGAAGTGGATGTAAAGCGGACCTGAACTCAGAACTTCCTCTCTGCTCTAAAATATAAGCAACAGCTTAATAACCTTTTTAAAAAAATACATTTCTTTGTTACAGCTGATAGAAATTTTGCAATGTGTCTACTTCCTGCTTTCATGGAAGCAGACATAGGGTTAACATCCTGTGTTTACAAATGAGCTGCTCTGCTGAGGCATTCCTGAGTTGACACCGCTGAGAGATCAAATTACAATCTGTGATTAGTCACAGATGGGGGGGAAATAGGCAGAATAAACTCTCTAAATACATACAGGGTGCATTTCTCTGTTTTTCCTTCTGTCCTGTGCAAGAGTTCAGCTCCATTTTAAATTCCCGGAGCTGTATGAGCATGCACCAGTGTTGGGGATGTCTCAGGCACACATAAGCTATGTCTGTATCTGTATTGCTGGATGCCCTGATTGTACAGAGTTTTGAACGTCTTGTGTATCTATGCTCCCCACTATTTGTTTTGTAAGGTGTTGGCACAATATAAATCTATATATATAAAATCGTGTGTGTGTGTGTGTGTGTGTGTGTGTGTGTGTGTGTGTGTGTGTGTGTGTGTGTGTGTGTGTGTGTGTGTGTGTGTGTGTGTGTGTGTGTGTGTGTGTGTGTGTGTGTGTGTGTGTGTGTGTGTGTGTGTGTGTGTGTGTGTGTGTGTGTGTGTGTGTGTGTGTGTGTGTGTGTGTGTGTGTGTGTGTGTGTGTGTGTGTGTGTGTGTGTGTGTGTGTGTGTGTGTGTGTGTGTGTGTGTGTGTGTGTGTGTGTGTGTGTGTGTGTGTGTGTGTGTGTGTGTGTGTGTGTGTGTGTGTGTGTGTGTGTGTGTGTGTGTGTGTGTGTGTGTGTGTGTGTGTGTGTGTGTGTGTGTGTGTGTGTGTGTGTGTGTGTGTGTGTGTGTGTGTGTGTGTGTGTGTGTGTGTGTGTGTGTGTGTGTGTGTGTGTGTGTGTGTGTGTGTGTGTGTGTGTGTGTGTGTGTGTGTGTGTGTGTGTGTGTGTGTGTGTGTGTGTGTGTGTGTGTGTGTGTGTGTGTGTGTGTGTGTGTGTGTGTGTGTGTGTGTGTGTGTGTGTGTGTGTGTGTGTGTGTGTGTGTGTGTGTGTGTGTGTGTGTGTGTGTGTGTGTGTGTGTGTGTGTGTGTGTGTGTGTGTGTGTGTGTGTGTGTGTGTGTGTGTGTGTGTGTGTGTGTGTGTGTGTGTGTGTGTGTGTGTGTGTGTGTGTGTGTGTGTGTGTGTGTGTGTGTGTGTGTGTGTGTGTGTGTGTGTGTGTGTGTGTGTGTGTGTGTGTGTGTGTGTGTGTGTGTGTGTGTGTGTGTGTGTGTGTGTGTGTGTGTGTGTGTGTGTGTGTGTGTGTGTGTGTGTGTGTGTGTGTGTGTGTGTGTGTGTGTGTGTGTGTGTGTGTGTGTGTGTGTGTGTGTGTGTGTGTGTGTGTGTGTGTGTGTGTGTGTGTGTGTGTGTGTGTGTGTGTGTGTGTGTGTGTGTGTGTGTGTGTGTGTGTGTGTGTGTGTGTGTGTGTGTGTGTGTGTGTGTGTGTGTGTGTGTGTGTGTGTGTGTGTGTGTGTGTGTGTGTGTGTGTGTGTGTGTGTGTGTGTCGCGATCACTCGAATACCCCTTGACCGCTTTGAACGAAACTTGGTACACAGATCCCTTACTACCTGGGATGATAGGTTCTGGAGGTCTCGCGTCCCCCCTGCACACCTGGGCGGAGCTACAAACAGCAAATCAGATTTCACCTATTCAAGTCAATGGAAAAAATGTAAAAGGCTGCCATTCTCACAGTAATCAAGCCAGAGTCCCCACACTTGGCACAGTTGGTCACTTGGTGACTGAGGTTACAAATCCAGGAAAAGCGGGCGGAGCATAAAACAGCCAATCAAAATTCAGCCATTCATTTTAAATGGGAAAATGTAAACTGCAGCCATTCTTACACTGTTAATCGCAGGGTTCTCAAACTTGCCACAGTTGGTCACTGGGTGAATGAGATTAAGATTTTGGAAAGTGGGTGGAGCCTACAACAGCCAATCAAAATTCACCTATTGCATTTAAAAGGGAATATTTAAACTGCTGCCATTCTTACACTGTTTATGACAGAGGCTTCAGACTTGCTGCAGTCAGTCATTGGGTGACTGGGGTCCAAATTCACTAAAGGGGCGGGGCCACAAACAGCCAATCAGATTTCTTTGCTGGATAAACTGCTTCCATTCACACATTTTTGATGCCAGGAACCTGAAAGCTCACAAAATTGGTCATTGAGTGACTGTGTGACAAGGTTACACAAAGTGGGTGGAGCCAAAAACAAATTTTACAGGGAAAATATAAACTGCAGCCATTCTTACACTGTTAATGGCAGGGTTGTCAAACTTTGCACAGTTGGTCATTAGGTGAATGAGATTAAGATTTTGGAAAGTGGGTGGAGCCTACAACAGCCAATCAAAATTCAACTTTTGATTTTCAAAGGGAATATTTAAACTGCAACCATTCTTATACTGTTAATAGCAGATGCCTCAAACCTGGTACAGCTGGTCACTGGGAGACTGTGGTTCAAATTCAGAAAGGGGCGGAGCTACAAACAGCCAATCAGATATACAAAGTATTGATACCAAGGACCCCAAAGCTGATAAACTTGGTAATTTAGTGACTATATGTCAAGGTTACAAAAAGTGGGCGGTGCAAGAAACTTATTTTTTTACATGGCAGGGTTCCCAAACTTGACACAATTGGCCACTGAGTGCCTGGGATTATTATTCAGAAATGTGGGTGGAGCCTACAACAGCCAATCAAAATTCACCTATTGATTTTCATGGGGAATATTTACATTGCTACCATTCTTACACTGTTAATGGCAGAGGCCTCAAACCTGATATAGTCAGTAATTGGGTGACTGGGGACCAAATTCACTAAAGGCGGTGGAGCCACAAACAGCCAATCAGATTTGTTAGATTGATTTCAGCCATTCTGTTGTTGGCAGGGTTCTCAAACTTGACACAGTTGGCCACTGGGTGACTAGGATTAATATTCAGGAAAGTGAGTGGAGTGTACAGCAGCCAATCAAAATTCATCTTTTGATTTTCAAGGGGAATATTTACATTGCTGCCATTCTTGCACTGTTAATGGCACAGATTATTATACAGAAAAGTGGGTGGAGCCTACAAAAAGCCAATCAAAATTCACCTGTTGATTTTCAAAGGGAATATTAAAATTGCTGCCATTCTTGCACTATTAATGGCACAATCCTCAAACCTGATACAGTTGGTCATTGGGTCACTGGGGTTCAAATTCAGAAAAGGGGATAGAGCAGGCATGGGCAAACTTGGCCCTCCAGCTGTTGAGGAACTACAAGTCCCACAATGCATTGCAGGAGTCTGACAGCCACAGTCATGGCTCATAAAGGCAAATGCATTGTGGGATTTGTAGTTCCTTAACAGCTGGAGGGCCAAGTTTGCCCATGCCTGGGATAGAGCCACAAACAGCCAATCAGATGTGTTTCATTTCACTGGGAAAATACAAATTATTGATGCCAAGGACCCAAAGCTCACAAACATGGTCATTGAGTGACTGTGTGTCCAGTTTACAAAAAGTGGGCAGAGCCAAAAACAAATTTCACTGGAAAATGTAAACTGCAGCCCTTCTTCACTGTTAATGGCAGGGATCTCAAACTTTGCCAAGATGGTCACTGGGTGACTAAGATTAATTTTCAGGGAAGTGGGTGGAACCTATAATAGCCAATCAAAATTCACCTGTTGATTTTCAAAGGGAAAATCCCCCCCCATGGAGCCAGGCATAGGTGCCCACAGTACAGGTTGTACAGGTTAGCTACGTAGGTGCCTCCAGTATAGGGTAGCCTGTATAGTTGCCACCAGTGTGGGTTAGATAGGTAGGTGCTCCCAGTATAGTTTAGATAGGTAGGTGCCCGCAGTATAGGTTCGATAGGTAGGTTCCCGCAGTATAGTTTAGATAGGTAGGTTCCCGCAGTATAGGTTTGATAGGTAGGTTCCCCCAGTATGGGTTCGATAGGTAGGTTCCCCCAGTATGGGTTATATAGGTAGGTTCCGGCAGTATAGGATAGTTAGGTAGGTTCCCGGCGTATAGCTTGGCTAGGTAGGTTCCCGCAGTATAGGTTAGTTAGGTAGGTTCCCGCAGTATAGGTTAGTTAGGTAGGTTCCCGCAGTATAGGTTAGTTAGGTAGGTTCCCGCAGTATAGGTTAGTTAGGTAGGTAGGTTCCTGCAGTTTAGGTTAAATAGGTAGGTTCCTGCAGTTTAGATTAGCTAGGTAGGTTCCTGCAGTTTAGGTTAGTTAGGTAGGTGCCCCGCAATATAGGTGTTAGGTAGGATCCCGCAGTTTAGGTTAGTTAGGTATGGGCGGCATGAGTTGGGCGCAGGAGCGGGGGGAGCGGACATAATAGTAATAACTCACCTGCTTCCGCCGAACCCGCGCTGCTTCAATGTCCTTCCTTTCCCGGCATCTATCTAATTAGTAACAGCGCTTCCTGTGATGACATGCGGTACGTCATCACAGGGGGTGTTGTTACCAGGCGACAGACGCCGGGAGAGGAAAGATATTGAAACTGTGGGGGAACGGATGAAGAAGGTGAGTTATAACTATTATGGCCGTTCCCCCGCTCCGGCGCCCCCCCCCCCCCCCTCCTGCAGCACAATAAAGCGCCCCGGGCGATTGCACGTATCGCACGCCCATAGAAACGGGGCTGTAGCAGATGCCTCAAACCTGCTATAGTTGGTCATTGGGTGACTGGGGTTCAAATGTTGGAGAGTGGCGCAGCCGCTAACAGCCAATCTGATTTGTTTAATTTCTATGGGAATATACAAATTATTGATGCCAAAGACCCCAAAGCTCACAAACTTGGTCATTGAGTGTTTGTGCATTAGGGTTAGTAAAAGTGGGCGGAGCCAAAACCGGTCAAATACATACACGGGCGGGCAGTTCCAGGTCATTAGTGGGTGGAGACAAATACAAATTTCACTGGGAAAATGTCTATTGCAGCCATTCTTACACTGTTAATGGCAGGGTTCTCAAACGTTGCACAGTTGGTCACTGGGTGACTGGGTTAAATATTCAGAAAAGTGGGTGGAGCCTACAAAAGTGAATCAAACTTCACCTATTGCTTCTCAAGGGGAATATTTAATTGCTGCCATTCTTGCACTGTTAATGGCACAGGCCTTAAACCTGCTACAGTTGGTCATTGGGTGACTGGGGTTCAAATTCAGAAAAGAGGGTGGAGCCACAAACAGCCAATCAGATTTTTTTCATTTCAATGCAAATTATTGATTCCAAAGACCGCAAAGCCCACAAACTTGGTTATTGAGTAATTGTGTGTTAGGGTTAGAAAAAGTGGGCGGAGCCAACACTAGCCAAATACATACCCGGGCAACGCCGGGCAATCAGCTAGTAATTATAATAAAAGGACAAATTTCAGTTGTTGTTTGTACTCTGTGATAAGGAGGGTCAACTTTATGCTAATAATTCTGAGTGGATGCTAATTCTATGCAAATATTTGCAGTTTAGAAATAGACAAATCCCATAACAGCTTCTGCATTTCATTGGTCGGTTTCAAAGCTGCATAACATTTAAATTGGCTCAGAATTTTGATCATCTCATTGACCCTCCTTAGTCTGTCTGTATATTGCCTGTGGGATGCTGCCCTCACTAGGGGTTGATCAATAAGATGCAAACATTTCCAGGCTCATGCAGATTTATGCAAATATATGCAGCTTGAAAATGGACCAATCAATTTAAACCTGGGTGGGACTTGAATGGTCCTTTTTTTTCAAGCTGCATATATTTGCATAAAAATTGGAAACATTTGCATCTCATTGATCATACCTAGTCTTCACCCTCTCCATCCTTCTGTCCCTCGTTGCAGGACGGACCCCGGCAGCGTCTTCTCAATTGGCTGGGCGTCTTGGAAAGTCTCGAGGTCTTCCTGGAAATCGGGGCAGCGCGGGTGTGGGGCGATCGGACGAGGTGGGCCGCCATACTGCTCATTCAGCTGCTCAAGTAAGTACTGGTCTTCTTGCTAGAACTTGCACATTTGAAAACAATTTTTTTTTCTTATACTTTATTTCCCTCCCTCTACTCACTTGTTTAGTTGACCCCAACCCTTTGTGACCTTATGTACTTGATGTCTCTGTCAGTCACGGCTTCTTTCAGCTGTTGCATAGGCGTGTTCATAGGTATCGGTTGAATAGGGCGCCTGAGCTGCCTGTATGAAAAGGGCGCCGCCATAGACATCAATGTTATTTCTGGAAATATGGGCTACAAGGTGTAGAAAAGGGCGCCCGAGTTTTGATATAGGCTACAAGCGGGCTCCCCTTTGTAGCCCATATTTTTTCGGCTACAGTAGGGCTCCCCTTTGTAGCCCGTATTTTTTCCGGCTACAAGGTTTTCGGCTACAGTAGGGTGCCCCTTTGTAGCCCATATTTTTTCCGGCTACAAGGTTTTCGGCAACAGCAAGGTGCCCCTTTGTAGCCCATATTATTGCCTTTTTTGTATCCGAAGTTTTGATATGGGCTACAAGCACTGGAAGCCGAATTATTTCATTCCCCCACGATCCATGACGGCCTGGAGGGGGAATAGTAATTAACACATCCCTGAGTTTTTTTTCTAGCCGAAGTTTTTATATGGGCTACACCAGGCGCCTTTTTTTGTAGCCGAGGTTGGTATATATGGGCTCCACCCTTTTTTACCGGCGCCCTTTTCATATAAACCCGTGTTCATAATTTCACATATGTCGTATATCCATCCATCTTCTTTGCTCTCAATTTTTCCAAGCATGAAGGATTTCTCCAAAGAATCTGGTCTCATCAATATGTGACCCAATTTGAGTTTTAATAGTAGTATCAGCCCTTCTAGTCAGATGCATATCTGGAAGTGTGCATGCATGGCACGTGTCCCAGGTGACCTCCCTCTTCAAACAGGGGGGGGGGGGGGCGCAGAGCTGCTGACAGCATTCTTGAGTCTAAGGGAGTAACAATCATCCAGCAGCCTGGCCCGTCTCAGTCTTTGTCATATATCTACATTAGAAGCTATTGAGAGGTGAGCTCTGAACTTTTCCCTCTCTCCCTACCACAGATCATGTCTCAGTCCCCTGAGATAGCAGCAGATGCTCCTGGTCTGGAGGTTACAGGATCTCCCATTCATTCCCCTCTCTGGCATTCACACATTCCTCAGCCTTATCTCAATGTTCTGTTTACTTACATTTATTTATGACACTCTCTACACTTTAACCATTACCCTGTTGGAATATCTGTGGCCAGTTTTAACAACTTCTCTCTTGTACAGTGTACCTCAATACTTAAAATGCATTATATTTCTAGCTCAGTATCTACTGATATAAATAGGTTGTCAGGCTTTTATTATGTTATAATCGTCACTGCAAATGTTTCATTGCTTTCATTCATATGAGAGTGGTGGCTGCCATATTTATTTCCTTTTAAACAGCACTAGTTGCCTGGAAATCCTGCTGATCCTTCTGGTCACTAGGGTCTAAATCACACACCTGAAACATGCATGCAGCTAATCTTATCAGATGTGTTATAGACATTTGATCTGCTTGCTTGTTCAGGGTCTATGGCTTAGGCAGGGATCACACTTGTCCTTCAGTTTTCAGCTCGTGTTTTTCTGCGTACGTTTTCTGCACACCAAGTGTGTTTCTATGCAGAAATTTTTCACAACAGCTAATGTAATTGATACAGAAGATTGACACAAAATGAGAAGAATTATCATGCAGAATGTCAGTTTGTTTTTCTGTGCAAGAAAAACACATTATGTGGGATCTAGCTCTTTGATTAACATGAGTTCTTCTCTGCAGAAAATGCGTATGAAAATAGTCAGGTATGTGGAGGATCAGAAGGATAGCCTCATTTATTTCGTAGTGACTGTTACATTCTGGTGTGGGTGTGTGTGTGTGTGTGTGTGTGTGTGTGTGTGTGTGTGTGTGTGTGTGTGTGTGTGTGTGTGTGTGTGTGTGGGGGGGGGGGGGGGGCGCACAATTTTAGTATTTGCCATGGGCGCTGTCTTACCTAGATACGCCACTGCTTTTAGTGAACACTCTGCCCTTATTTCTGTAAGTAGTGACTGGCTAGATAATCTGGCAGTCCAGGGAACTCTCGGTAGCTTTGTCCACACCCACAATGCAAAAGCATCAATTTTTCTACGCATGACCTTATTTATAGTCCAACCTGCACAGCCGTACGTATTGGGAAGACCATAGCTCTAACCATCCTGATCTTTGTTGCTAAAATGTGACATCTCTATCCTTTACTGTCTTGTCCAAACTTCCCATGGCGTTCCTTCCAAGCAACAAGCATCTCATAGCTGCAGTCGCCATCTGCAGAGAACTTTGATTCCCAGGAAGATAAAATCTGTTATAATTTCTGCTGTTTTCCATCTATTTGCAGATGGTTCATGGGAGCAGATGATACGTTTTCTTGATGTTAAAGAAAACCTGTAATGAAGAAAAAGTCCCCTGGGGGTACTTACCTTGTGAGGGGGAAGCCTGTGGATCCTAACGAGGCTTCCCCCGTTCTTCTCTGTCCCTCTGTTATCCAGCTGCAGCCCCCCAAAGTGCGGCGATGTAAATATTTACCTCCCGGGATCCAGCGCAGGTGTACTAGCGGATCTCCCTTCGGGATAAGGCAGAAATAGCCGGACCCGATCGATCCATTCTACTGCACAGGCACGAGTCCTCTTGCGCCTGCGCAGTAGAGTGGATACGATCGGGTTCAGCTATTTCCGCCTTACCCCAAGGAAGAGCTGCTACTGCGCCTGCGCTGGATCCCGGCAATGTAAAGAAATCAGCGCTTGTCTGGGGAGGATTTCGGGAGTCTTCGGGGGAGCCAGCGCTGGACTGCCTGCAGCTACAGGGTTGGGGAAAGCCTCATTGGGACCCTAAGGCGTACCCCTCCCCAGTGGATTTTGTTTTTTTTCATTAAGCAGTAGACCAGTTTTGGCACTTTCTTGTTTGACACTCATGAAAAGGGCTCTTTAATTCTTCCTCAGTTTCAGCCGTCAGAGTAGTGGTATCAGCATATCTTAGATTGTTAATATTCCCGCCAGCTATTTTCATTCCAGCATGTGACTTGTCCAAACCAGCTTTCCGCATTACATATTCAGCATATCTCACTAATATTATAAATGGGAAAGTTCGGATGTTTGGATGTTTGTTACTCGATCACGCAGCAATGGCTGAACAGATTTGAATGAAATTTGGCACACACATAGTACATACGTAGTATTACCTGGAATAACATATAGGATACTTTTCATCCCCATAACCAAAAAGTGGGTGGAAACAAATACAAATTTCACTGGGAAAATGTAAATTGCAGCCATTCTTAAGGTGGTCACACACCATACAATTTTTTAAATATCTGTTCAATTTAAGAATTGCAATAATTTTTATTGACTGTAACATTTCAAAAATCTGACCAATGTACCACACACCTATGTTACATTTTTCCCCAATTATGATAAAAATGATTGGAAACTCTGAGAAAATTGCTTGGGTGTGCATATTAATAAATTGACAATCTAACACACACCATACAATCTTTAGAAAGATTGAAGAAAAGTATCTGTCCCGGATCGATTAAAATCAAAGAAAACGGGAAATCCGATGGGATTTTGTCGAATGAAAAAAAAAAGCTTTCGATTTTTTTTTTCGGGAGATCCGATCGTTTTTATCGAATTGCCGTAAAATTGGATCATTTTATTGTATCGTGTGTGGCCACCTTTACACTGTTAATGGTAGGGTTCTCAAACTTTACACAGTTGGTCACTGGGTGACTGGTATTAATATTCAGAAAAGTGGGTGGGGCCTACAAAAGCCAATCAAATTTCACCTATTGATATTCAAGGGGAATATTTAATTGCTGCCATTCTTGCACTGTTAATGGCACAAGCCTCAAAATTGGTACAGATGGTCATTGGGTGACTGGGATTCAAATTCAGAAAAGGGGGTGGAGCCACAAACAGCCAATCAGATTTGTTTCATTTCAATGCAAATTATTGATGCCAAAGACTTCAAAGCTCACAAACTTGGTCATTGAGTAATTGTGTGTTAGGGTTAGAAAAAGAGGGCGGAGACAACACCAGCCAAATACATAACTGGGGAACGCCGGGTCATCAGCTAGTGAGTTAAATAAAGAAACAATATGCAACTTGTCACAGTCCTTTGCCAACTGTGAACAAGCAGTTATTTTATACTCTGTTCTATAGCTGTTTACACACTTGAGATAAAAGTCTTTGGAACATGAAAGATCAGAGGCCAATTTAACCCCCTTCCACTTAGTGCAGTCTGTTCTTCAGCTGAGGACAGTTTGCAAATCTTTGCAAACTGAGGAATTTATCTGTCGCAGAGGCTTGTCGGGGAGGTTTGAAAGACTGATCTTTCTAAAGATGCTGTGCATATGCAAAAATCAGTACCTGCAAAAGACCTGAAAAATGCTTTCATACTCTATTTACTTGCTTCTTTTTCACGCATGCCTGTGCACACAAAGAAATATCTGGAGATCGCATACACACCTCGCTTAATGTCCAGTCGTCTGCAAATCAGATCTGATGGATCTGAAAGATTGAGAGACAAAAATCTTTCGTCTGGATCTTTTGTGAACTTTTATACTGAGGCTATCTGCAGATTATCTTCAATCTTTTATTTTTCAAATACTTTTATTTCATGTTTGTGGCCATACATCAGGCGACTTGGCAGCTGATCGACCATCCAATTCATTTATTATAATCGAATTGGATGAAAATCATTGCCGCCAAGTGCAGGCCCGACCGACAAAGCGACCAATTTCGGTACAGAAATTGGTCGCTTTGTCTATCGCGCATGCGGCAAGATGTCGGGCCGAAGTTGCTTGGTCGGGTGCGCGGCGGTACGGCGGTGATTTCCAGAACAAGCGACGAGACGATAAAACCCCCGCCGCAATGTATAAATGTGCCCCACATGTGCATTTATAAGTTACCTGTCCTGTTCGGCCTCCGCGCGGTGTCCGTAACCTGCGGGCGGCTATTAGTACACGCTACTGGCGCCTAGCGTCTGACATCTGATGTTATGCGCCAACGTCAGACGCTATGCGCCAGTAGCGTGTACTGATAGCCACCCGGAGGTTACGGGACTCCGCGCGGAGGCTGCAACAGTATAGGTAACTTTTATAAATGCACATGTGGGGAATATTATATATTGGGGGGCATCAGCTGTGCGGATGCGGCGGGCTCAGCCAATTCCCTGAAAATTTCATGCTGAAATCGGACGGGAAATGCTCTGTAGTGTACAAAATGACAAATGTATCTCTTATTGCATTCGATTAGAGATAAATTTGTCTTTGTGGATTCTGCCCATAATCGTCAGGTGTATGGCCACCTTTTAGTATTCAAAATTGGGCGGCCGTCATTCTACATGGAGGTGGAAAAATTGGCCAGTCATTTGCAGATTAAAATTGGATGTGTGTATGGACCTTAACTGTTGCTTCTTGGTTTGCATATAGATTCCTCCAAATTCAAATGAGATGGCCTGGTATCTGCATTCCCATGAGAATCTGCCACAGTCTGAACCAAACAAAACTGTCTATCTCACCTACTGCATATAGGTTTCCACCAACTACAATGTAGGAGCAGCCACTTTTGCAGATCAAGACAAACAAATTTTCAAAATCAAGGCAGCTGCTCAGGGATTTAACCAATCAATGTAAACCTTTATTCAATTATCAAAAAGCTGAAAAATGGATCCAATTCCCTAAAAACACTTAAAAACCCCTGTGGAGCGCTCCTCACACATGGCCAATCACACACCACCCATACCTCACCCACACTGGTACCGGTACCACATACTCCGGAT
Organism: Hyperolius riggenbachi; assembly: GCF_040937935.1. NCBI lineage: Eukaryota > Metazoa > Chordata > Amphibia > Anura > Hyperoliidae > Hyperolius > Hyperolius riggenbachi. The sequence goes on from NC_090656.1 coordinate 255,112,917, forward strand.
TTTCTTCAGATCTGCCACAGTCTATCATGATCTCCACAGTCACATACTTCTGAATAGTCAAGAAAGCCAAAGCAGCCTTTCTTCTGGAATTCCCTTGCTTTCTCTATCCATGGAATGTTGGCAATATGGTCCCTGGTGCCTCTCCCTTTTCTGCAACCAGCTTGTATATCCGTCAGTTCCATATATTGCTGCCGTCTGGCTTGTAGAATTTTCAGCATTACCTTGCTAGAATGAGATAGAAGTGCAGTTGTCGGATAATCTGAGCTCTCTCTGGCATTGGCCTTTTTAGGATTGGAATGTAAACTGACCTTTTCCAGTCCAGCAGCCACTCTTTTGCCAACAGCATCCTCAGGCTGGGTTCTCATATGACATAGCGTGAAAAAGTAGCGTTTTAGGATGGTGTGTTTGCAATTTTCTATTGCGTTTTTGGTGCGTTTTGCATTTTTTTTTTTTTTTTTTTATGCAGATGAGGTTGTCATGCATTTTGCGTGCGTTTTAATGCATTTGCGGTTCGCTAATGTAAAACGCATATGCATTTTGTGTGCGTTTTTTTTTTCAATATAAATTATGCAAATCACTAGGAAGACAACAGGAAGCGGAAAACACATCAAAGATATTTTTTTTGTTTGTTTTTTTAATCAAAAACACATTAAAAGACGCATGCAAAACGCACTGCATATGTGTTACCGCAGCCTTTCATTATGCAAGTTTTGGCAGCCAGCCTGCATAATATGCAACACTACCAGTGTCTGCAGAACGCTTACTGTAAATCGCAAGTGTAACGCTTGTACTTCTGCGCCCCATAGACTAACATTGCTGCATGAAAGGCTGCGATTCCCGCTCTGCTAGCGTTTCTGCCATGTGTGCGCCCGGCCTCATGCAAGCTACTGACCTATGTGCAAGTGTAACGCTGGTCCTTCTGCGCCCCATAGACTAACATTGCTGCATGAAAGGCTGCGATTCCCGCTCCGCTAGCGTTTCTGCCATGTGTGCGCCCGGCCTCATGCAAGCTACTGACCTATGTGCAAGTGTAACGCTGGTACTTCTGCGCCCCATAGACTAACATTGCTGCATGAAAGGCTGCGATTCCCGCTCCGCTAGCGTTTCTGCCATGTGTGCGCCCGGCCTCATGCAAGCTACTGACCTATGTGCAAGTGTAACGCTGGTACTTCTGCGCCCCATAGACTAACATTGCTGCATGAAAGGCTGCGATTCCCGCTCCGCTAGCGTTTCTGCCATGTGTGCACCCGGCCTCATGCAAGCTACTGACCTATGTGCAAGTGTAACGCTGGTACTTCTGCGCCCCATAGACTAACATTGCTGCATGAAAGGCTGCGATTCCCGCTCTGCTAGCGTTTCTGCCATGTGTGCGCCCGGCCTCATGCAAGCTACTGACCTATGTGCAAGTGTAACGCTGGTCCTTCTGCGCCCCATAGACTAACATTGCTGCATGAAATGCAGCGTTTCCTGCTCCGCTAGCGTTTCTGCCATGTGTGCACCCGGCCTCATGCAAGCTACTGACCTATGTGCAAGTGTAACGCTGGTACTTCTGCGCCCCATAGACTAACATTGCTGCATGAAAGGCTGCGATTCCCGCTCTGCTAGCGTTTCTGCCATGTGTGCGCCCGGCCTCATGCAAGCTACTGACCTATGTGCAAGTGTAACGCTGGTACTTCTGCGCCCCATAGACTAACATTGCTGCATGAAAGGCTGCGATTCCCGCTCTGCTAGCGTTTCTGCCATGTGTGCGCCCGGCCTCATGCAAGCTACTGACCTATGTGCAAGTGTAACGCTGGTACTTCTGCGCCCCATAGACTAACATTGCTGCATGAAAGGCTGCGATTCCCGCTCTGCTAGCGTTTCTGCCATGTGTGCGCCCGGCCTCATGCAAGCTACTGACCTATGTGCAAGTGTAACGCTGGTCCTTCTGCGCCCCATAGACTAACATTGCTGCATGAAAGGCTGCGATTCCCGCTCCGCTAGCGTTTCTGCCATGTGTGCGCCCGGCCTCATGCAAGCTACTGACCTATGTGCAAGTGCAAAGCTGGTCCTTCTGCGCCCCATAGACTAACATTGCTGCATGAAAGGCTGCGATTCCCGATCTGCTAGCGTTTCTGCCATGTGTGCACCCGGCCTCATGCAAGCTACTGACCTATGTGCAAGTGTAACGCTGGTACTTCTGCGCCCCATAGACTAACATTGCTGCATGAAAGGCTGCGATTCCCGCTCTGCTAGCGTTTCTGCCATGTGTGCACCCGGCCTCATGCAAGCTACTGACCTATGTGCAAGTGTAACGCTGGTACTTCTGCGCCCCATAGACTAACATTGCTGCATGAAAGGCTGCGATTCCCGCTCCGCTAGCGTTTCTGCCATGTGTGCACCCGGCCTCATGCAAGCTACTGACCTATGTGCAAGTGTAACGCTGGTCCTTCTGCGCCCCATAGACTAACATTGCTGCATGAAAGGCTGCGATTCCCGCTCTGCTAGCGTTTCTGCCATGTGTGCACCTGGCCTCATGCAAGCTACTGACCTATGTGCAAGTGTAACGCTGGTACTTCTGCGCCCCATAGACTAACATTGCTGCATGAAAGGCTGCGATTCCCGCTCCGCTAGCGTTTCTGCCATGTGTGCGCCCGGCCTCATGCAAGCTACTGACCTATGTGCAAGTGTAACGCTGGTACTTCTGCGCCCCATAGACTAACATTGCTGCATGAAAGGCTGCGATTTCCGCTCCGCTAGCGTTTCTGCCATGTGTGCGCCCGGCCTCATGCAAGCTACTGACCTATGTGCAAGTGTAACGCTGGTCCTTCTGCGCCCCATAGACTAACATTGCTGCATGAAATGCAGCGTTTCCTGCTCCGCTAGCGTTTCTGCCATGTGTGCACCCGGCCTCATGCAAGCTACTGACCTATGTGCAAGTGTAACGCTGGTCCTTCTGCGCCCCATAGACTAACATTGCTGCATGAAAGGCTGCGATTCCCGCTCTGCTAGCGTTTCTGCCATGTGTGCGCCCGGCCTCATGCAAGCTACTGACCTATGTGCAAGTGTAACGCTGGTACTTCTGCGCCCCATAGACTAACATTGCTGCATGAAAGGCTGCGATTCCTGCTCTGCTAGCGTTTCTGCCATGTGTGCACCCGGCCTCATGCAAGCTACTGACCTATGTGCAAGTGTAACGCTGGTACTTCTGCGTCCCATAGACTAACATTGCTGCATGAAAGGCTGCGTTTCCCGCTCCGCTAGCGTTTCTGCCATGTGTGCGCCCGGCCTCATGCAAGCTACTGACCTATGTGCAAGTGTAACGCTGGTACTTCTGCGTCCCATAGACTAACATTGCTGCATGAAAGGCTGCGTTTCCCGCTCTGCTAGCGTTTCTGCCATGTGTGCGCCCGGCCTCATGCAAGCTACTGACCTATGTGCAAGTGTAACGCTGGTACTTCTGCGCCCCATAGACTAACATTGCTGCATGAAAGGCTGCGATTCCTGCTCTGCTAGCGTTTCTGCCATGTGTGCGCCCGGCCTCATGCAAGCTACTGACCTATGTGCAAGTGTAACGCTGGTACTTCTGCGCCCCATAGACTAACATTGCTGCATGAAAGGCTGCGATTCCCGCTCTGCTAGCGTTTCTGCCATGTGTGCGCCCGGCCTCATGCAAGCTACTGACCTATGTGCAAGTGTAACGCTGGTACTTCTGCGCCCCATAGACTAACATTGCTGCATGAAAGGCTGCGATTCCTGCTCTGCTAGCGTTTCTGCCATGTGTGCGCCCGGCCTCATGCAAGCTACTGACCTATGTGCAAGTGTAACGCTGGTCCTTCTGCGCCCCATAGACTAACATTGCTGCATGAAAGGCTGCGATTCCCGCTCTGCTAGCGTTTCTGCCATGTGTGCACCCGGCCTCATGCAAGCTACTGACCTATGTGCAAGTGTAACGCTGGTCCTTCTGCGCCCCATAGACTAACATTGCTGCATGAAAGGCTGCGATTCCCGCTCCGCTAGCGTTTCTGCCATGTGTGCGCCCGGCCTCATGCAAGCTACTGACCTATGTGCAAGTGTAACGCTGGTACTTCTGCGTCCCATAGACTAACATTGCTGCATGAAAGGCTGCGATTCCCGCTCTGCTAGCGTTTCTGCCATGTGTGCGCCCGGCCTCATGCAAGCTACTGACCTATGTGCAAGTGTAACGCTGGTACTTCTGCGCCCCATAGACTAACATTGCTGCATGAAAGGCTGCGATTCCCGCTCTGCTAGCGTTTCTGCCATGTGTGCACCCGGCCTCATGCAAGCTACTGACCTATGTGCAAGTGTAACGCTGGTCCTTCTGCGCCCCATAGACTAACATTGCTGCATGAAAGGCTGCGATTCCCGCTCTGCTAGCGTTTCTGCCATGTGTGCGCCCGGCCTCATGCAAGCTACTGACCTATGTGCAAGTGTAACGCTGGTCCTTCTGCGCCCCATAGACTAACATTGCTGCATGAAAGGCTGCGATTCCCGCTCTGCTAGCGTTTCTGCCATGTGTGCGCCCGGCCTTATGCAAGCTACTGACCTATGTGCAAGTGTAACGCTGGTACTTCTGCGCCCCATAGACTAACATTGCTGCATGAAACGCTGCGATTCCCGCTCTGCTAGCGTTTCTGCCATGTGTGCGCCCGGCCTTATGCAAGCTACTGACCTATGTGCAAGTGTAACGCTGGTACTTCTGCGCCCCATAGACTAACATTGCTGCATGAAAGGCTGCGATTCCCGCTCCGCTAGCGTTTCTGCCATGTGTGCGCCCGGCCTCATGCAAGCTACTGACCTATGTGCAAGTGTAACGCTGGTACTTCTGCGCCCCATAGACTAACATTGCTGCATGAAAGGCTGCGATTCCCGCTCTGCTAGCGTTTCTGCCATGTGTGCGCCCGGCCTTATGCAAGCTACTGACCTATGTGCAAGTGTAACGCTGGTACTTCTGCGCCCCATAGACTAACATTGCTGCATGAAACGCTGCGATTCCCGCTCTGCTAGCGTTTCTGCCATGTGTGCGCCCGGCCTTATGCAAGCTACTGACCTATGTGCAAGTGTAACGCTGGTACTTCTGCGCCCCATAGACTAACATTGCTGCATGAAAGGCTGCGATTCCCGCTCCGCTAGCGTTTCTGCCATGTGTGCGCCCGGCCTCATGCAAGCTACTGACCTATGTGCAAGTGTAACGCTGGTACTTCTGCGCCCCATAGACTAACATTGCTGCATGAAAGGCTGCGATTCCTGCTCTGCTAGCGTTTCTGCCATGTGTGCGCCCGGCCTCATGCAAGCTACTGACCTATGTGCAAGTGTAACGCTGGTCCTTCTGCGCCCCATAGACTAACATTGCTGCATGAAAGGCTGCGATTCCCGCTCTGCTAGCGTTTCTGCCATGTGTGCACCCGGCCTCATGCAAGCTACTGACCTATGTGCAAGTGTAACGCTGGTCCTTCTGCGCCCCATAGACTAACATTGCTGCATGAAAGGCTGCGATTCCCGCTCCGCTAGCGTTTCTGCCATGTGTGCGCCCGGCCTCATGCAAGCTACTGACCTATGTGCAAGTGTAACGCTGGTACTTCTGCGTCCCATAGACTAACATTGCTGCATGAAAGGCTGCGATTCCCGCTCTGCTAGCGTTTCTGCCATGTGTGCGCCCGGCCTCATGCAAGCTACTGACCTATGTGCAAGTGTAACGCTGGTACTTCTGCGCCCCATAGACTAACATTGCTGCATGAAAGGCTGCGATTCCCGCTCTGCTAGCGTTTCTGCCATGTGTGCACCCGGCCTCATGCAAGCTACTGACCTATGTGCAAGTGTAACGCTGGTCCTTCTGCGCCCCATAGACTAACATTGCTGCATGAAAGGCTGCGATTCCCGCTCTGCTAGCGTTTCTGCCATGTGTGCGCCCGGCCTCATGCAAGCTACTGACCTATGTGCAAGTGTAACGCTGGTCCTTCTGCGCCCCATAGACTAACATTGCTGCATGAAAGGCTGCGATTCCCGCTCTGCTAGCGTTTCTGCCATGTGTGCGCCCGGCCTTATGCAAGCTACTGACCTATGTGCAAGTGTAACGCTGGTACTTCTGCGCCCCATAGACTAACATTGCTGCATGAAACGCTGCGATTCCCGCTCTGCTAGCGTTTCTGCCATGTGTGCGCCCGGCCTTATGCAAGCTACTGACCTATGTGCAAGTGTAACGCTGGTACTTCTGCGCCCCATAGACTAACATTGCTGCATGAAAGGCTGCGATTCCCGCTCCGCTAGCGTTTCTGCCATGTGTGCGCCCGGCCTTATGCAAGCTACTGACCTATGTGCAAGTGTAACGCTGGTCCTTCTGCGCCCCATAGACTAACATTGCTGCATGAAATGCAGCGTTTCCTGCTCCGCTAGCGTTTCTGCCATGTGTGCACCCGGCCTCATGCAAGCTACTGACCTATGTGCAAGTGTAACGCTGGTACTTCTGCGCCCCATAGACTAACATTGCTGCATGAAAGGCTGCGATTCCCGCTCTGCTAGCGTTTCTGCCATGTGTGCGCCCGGCCTCATGCAAGCTACTGACCTATGTGCAAGTGTAACGCTGGTCCTTCTGCGTCCCATAGACTAACATTGCTGCATGAAAGGCTGCGTTTCCCGCTCCGCTAGCGTTTCTGCCATGTGTGCGCCCGGCCTCATGCAAGCTACTGACCTATGTGCAAGTGTAACGCTGGTCCTTCTGCGTCCCATAGACTAACATTGCTGCATGAAAGGCTGCGTTTCCCGCTCCGCTAGCGTTTCTGCCATGTGTGCGCCCGGCCTCATGCAAGCTACTGACCTATGTGCAAGTGTAACGCTGGTACTTCTGCGCCCCATAGACTAACATTGCTGCATGAAAGGCTGCGTTTCCCGCTCCGCTAGCGTTTCTGCCATGTGTACGCCCGGCCTCATGCAAGCTACTGACCTATGTGCAAGTGTAACGCTGGTCCTTCTGCGCCCCATAGACTAACATTGCTGCATGAAATGCTGCGTTTCCCACTCCGCTAGCGTTTCTGCCATGTGTGCGCCCGGCCTCATGCAAGCTACTGACCTATGTGCAAGTGTAACGCTGGTCCTTCTGCGCCCCATAGACTAACATTGCTGCATGAAAGGCTGCGTTTCCCGCTCTGCTAGCGTTTCTGCCATGTGTGCACCCGGCCTCATGCAAGCTACTGACCTATGTGCAAGTGTAACGCTGGTCCTTCTGCGTCCCATAGACTAACATTGCTGCATGAAAGGCTGCGATTCCCGCTCCGCTAGCGTTTCTGCCATGTGTGCACCCGGCCTCATGCAAGCTACTGACCTATGTGCAAGTGTAACGCTGGTACTTCTGCGCCCCATAGACTAACATTGCTGCATGAAACGCTGCGTTTCCCGCTCCGCTAGCGTTTCTGCCATGTGTACGCCCGGCCTCATGCAAGCTACTGACCTATGTGCAAGTGTAACGCTGGTCCTTCTGCGCCCCATAGACTAACATTGCTGCATGAAATGCTGCGTTTCCCACTCCGCTAGCGTTTCTGCCATGTGTGCGCCCGGCCTCATGCAAGCTACTGACCTATGTGCAAGTGTAACGCTGGTCCTTCTGCGCCCCATAGACTAACATTGCTGCATGAAAGGCTGCGTTTCCCGCTCTGCTAGCGTTTCTGCCATGTGTGCACCCGGCCTCATGCAAGCTACTGACCTATGTGCAAGTGTAACGCTGGTCCTTCTGCGTCCCATAGACTAACATTGCTGCATGAAAGGCTGCGATTCCCGCTCCGCTAGCGTTTCTGCCATGTGTGCACCCGGCCTCATGCAAGCTACTGACCTATGTGCAAGTGTAACGCTGGTACTTCTGCGCCCCATAGACTAACATTGCTGCATGAAAGGCTGCGTTTCCCGCTCCGCTAGCGTTTCTGCCATGTGTACGCCCGGCCTCATGCAAGCTACTGACCTATGTGCAAGTGTAACGCTGGTCCTTCTGCGCCCCATAGACTAACATTGCTGCATGAAATGCTGCGTTTCCCACTCCGCTAGCGTTTCTGCCATGTGTGCGCCCGGCCTCATGCAAGCTACTGACCTATGTGCAAGTGTAACGCTGGTCCTTCTGCGCCCCATAGACTAACATTGCTGCATGAAAGGCTGCGATTCCCGCTCCGCTAGCGTTTCTGCCATGTGTGCGCCCGGCCTCATGCAAGCTACTGACCTATGTGCAAGTGTAACGCTGGTCCTTCTGCGCCCCATAGACTAACATTGCTGCATGAAAGGCTGCGATTCCCGCTCCGCTAGCGTTTCTGCCATGTGTGCACCCGGCCTCATGCAAGCTACTGACCTATGTGCAAGTGTAACGCTGGTACTTCTGCGCCCCATAGACTAACATTGCTGCATGAAAGGCTGCGATTCCCGCTCCGCTAGCGTTTCTGCCATGTGTGCGCCCGGCCTCATGCAAGCTACTGACCTATGTGCAAGTGTAACGCTGGTCCTTCTGCGCCCCATAGACTAACATTGCTGCATGAAAGGCTGCGATTCCCGCTCTGCTAGCGTTTCTGCCATGTGTGCGCCCGGCCTTATGCAAGCTACTGACCTATGTGCAAGTGTAACGCTGGTACTTCTGCGCCCCATAGACTAACATTGCTGCATGAAAGGCTGCGATTCCCGCTCTGCTAGCGTTTCTGCCATGTGTGCGCCCGGCCTCATGCAAGCTACTGACCTATGTGCAAGTGTAACGCTGGTACTTCTGCGCCCCATAGACTAACATTGCTGCATGAAAGGCTGCGATTCCCGCTCCGCTAGCGAGCGTTTCTGCCATGTGTGCGCCCGGCCTCATGCAAGCTACTGACCTATGTGCAAGTGCAAAGCTGGTCCTTCTGCGTCCCATAGACTAACATTGCTGCATGAAATGCAGCGTTTCCCGCTCCGCTAGCGTTTCTGCCATGTGTGCGCCCGGCCTCATGCAAGCTACTGACCTATGTGCAAGTGTAACGCTGGTACTTCTGCGCCCCATAGACTAACATTGCTGCATGAAAGGCTGCGATTCCCGCTCCGCTAGCGTTTCTGCCATGTGTGCACCCGGCCTCATGCAAGCTACTGACCTATGTGCAAGTGTAACGCTGGTACTTCTGCGCCCCATAGACTAACATTGCTGCATGAAAGGCTGCGATTCCCGCTCCGCTAGCGTTTCTGCCATGTGTGCGCCCGGCCTCATGCAAGCTACTGACCTATGTGCAAGTGTAACGCTGGTACTTCTGCGCCCCATAGACTAACATTGCTGCATGAAAGGCTGCGATTCCCGCTCTGCTAGCGTTTCTGCCATGTGTGCGCCCGGCCTCATGCAAGCTACTGACCTATGTGCAAGTGTAACGCTGGTACTTCTGCGCCCCATAGACTAACATTGCTGCATGAAAGGCTGCGATTCCCGCTCCGCTAGCGAGCGTTTCTGCCATGTGTGCACCCGGCCTCATGCAAGCTACTGACCTATGTGCAAGTGTAACGCTGGTCCTTCTGCGTCCCATAGACTAACATTGCTGCATGAAAGGCTGCGATTCCTGCTCCGCTAGCGTTTCTGCCATGTGTGCACCCGGCCTCATGCAAGCTACTGACCTATGTGCAAGTGTAACGCTGGTACTTCTGCGCCCCATAGACTAACATTGCTGCATGAAAGGCTGCGTTTCCCGCTCCGCTAGCGTTTCTGCCATGTGTACGCCCGGCCTCATGCAAGCTACTGACCTATGTGCAAGTGTAACGCTGGTCCTTCTGCGCCCCATAGACTAACATTGCTGCATGAAATGCTGCGTTTCCCACTCCGCTAGCGTTTCTGCCATGTGTGCGCCCGGCCTCATGCAAGCTACTGACCTATGTGCAAGTGTAACGCTGGTCCTTCTGCGCCCCATAGACTAACATTGCTGCATGAAAGGCTGCGATTCCCGCTCCGCTAGCGTTTCTGCCATGTGTGCGCCCGGCCTCATGCAAGCTACTGACCTATGTGCAAGTGTAACGCTGGTCCTTCTGCGCCCCATAGACTAACATTGCTGCATGAAAGGCTGCGATTCCCGCTCCGCTAGCGTTTCTGCCATGTGTGCACCCGGCCTCATGCAAGCTACTGACCTATGTGCAAGTGTAACGCTGGTACTTCTGCGCCCCATAGACTAACATTGCTGCATGAAAGGCTGCGATTCCCGCTCCGCTAGCGTTTCTGCCATGTGTGCGCCCGGCCTCATGCAAGCTACTGACCTATGTGCAAGTGTAACGCTGGTCCTTCTGCGCCCCATAGACTAACATTGCTGCATGAAAGGCTGCGATTCCCGCTCTGCTAGCGTTTCTGCCATGTGTGCGCCCGGCCTTATGCAAGCTACTGACCTATGTGCAAGTGTAACGCTGGTACTTCTGCGCCCCATAGACTAACATTGCTGCATGAAAGGCTGCGATTCCCGCTCTGCTAGCGTTTCTGCCATGTGTGCGCCCGGCCTCATGCAAGCTACTGACCTATGTGCAAGTGTAACGCTGGTACTTCTGCGCCCCATAGACTAACATTGCTGCATGAAAGGCTGCGATTCCCGCTCCGCTAGCGAGCGTTTCTGCCATGTGTGCGCCCGGCCTCATGCAAGCTACTGACCTATGTGCAAGTGCAAAGCTGGTCCTTCTGCGTCCCATAGACTAACATTGCTGCATGAAATGCAGCGTTTCCCGCTCCGCTAGCGTTTCTGCCATGTGTGCGCCCGGCCTCATGCAAGCTACTGACCTATGTGCAAGTGTAACGCTGGTACTTCTGCGCCCCATAGACTAACATTGCTGCATGAAAGGCTGCGATTCCCGCTCCGCTAGCGTTTCTGCCATGTGTGCACCCGGCCTCATGCAAGCTACTGACCTATGTGCAAGTGTAACGCTGGTACTTCTGCGCCCCATAGACTAACATTGCTGCATGAAAGGCTGCGATTCCCGCTCCGCTAGCGTTTCTGCCATGTGTGCGCCCGGCCTCATGCAAGCTACTGACCTATGTGCAAGTGTAACGCTGGTACTTCTGCGCCCCATAGACTAACATTGCTGCATGAAAGGCTGCGATTCCCGCTCTGCTAGCGTTTCTGCCATGTGTGCGCCCGGCCTCATGCAAGCTACTGACCTATGTGCAAGTGTAACGCTGGTACTTCTGCGCCCCATAGACTAACATTGCTGCATGAAAGGCTGCGATTCCCGCTCCGCTAGCGAGCGTTTCTGCCATGTGTGCACCCGGCCTCATGCAAGCTACTGACCTATGTGCAAGTGTAACGCTGGTCCTTCTGCGTCCCATAGACTAACATTGCTGCATGAAATGCAGCGTTTCCCGCTCCGCTAGCGTTTCTGCCATGTGTGCGCCCGGCCTCATGCAAGCTACTGACCTATGTGCAAGTGTAACGCTGGTACTTCTGCGCCCCATAGACTAACATTGCTGCATGAAAGGCTGCGATTCCCGCTCCGCTAGCGTTTCTGCCATGTGTGCACCCGGCCTCATGCAAGCTACTGACCTATGTGCAAGTGTAACGCTGGTACTTCTGCGCCCCATAGACTAACATTGCTGCATGAAAGGCTGCGATTCCCGCTCCGCTAGCGTTTCTGCCATGTGTGCGCCCGGCCTCATGCAAGCTACTGACCTATGTGCAAGTGTAACGCTGGTACTTCTGCGCCCCATAGACTAACATTGCTGCATGAAAGGCTGCGATTCCCGCTCCGCTAGCGTTTCTGCCATGTGTGCGCCCGGCCTCATGCAAGCTACTGACCTATGTGCAAGTGTAACGCTGGTACTTCTGCGCCCCATAGACTAACATTGCTGCATGAAAGGCTGCGATTCCCGCTCCGCTAGCGTTTCTGCCATGTGTGCGCCCGGCCTCATGCAAGCTACTGACCTATGTGCAAGTGTAACGCTGGTACTTCTGCGCCCCATAGACTAACATTGCTGCATGAAAGGCTGCGATTCCCGCTCTGCTAGCGTTTCTGCCATGTGTGCGCCCGGCCTCATGCAAGCTACTGACCTATGTGCAAGTGTAACGCTGGTCCTTCTGCGCCCCATAGACTAACATTGCTGCATGAAAGGCTGCGATTCCCGCTCCGCTAGCGTTTCTGCCATGTGTGCACCCGGCCTCATGCAAGCTACTGACCTATGTGCAAGTGTAACGCTGGTACTTCTGCGCCCCATAGACTAACATTGCTGCATGAAAGGCTGCGATTCCCGCTCCGCTAGCGTTTCTGCCATGTGTGCGCCCGGCCTCATGCAAGCTACTGACCTATGTGCAAGTGTAACGCTGGTACTTCTGCGCCCCATAGACTAACATTGCTGCATGAAAGGCTGCGATTCCCGCTCTGCTAGCGTTTCTGCCATGTGTGCGCCCGGCCTCATGCAAGCTACTGACCTATGTGCAAGTGTAACGCTGGTCCTTCTGCGCCCCATAGACTAACATTGCTGCATGAAACGCTGCGATTCCCGCTCCGCTAGCGAGCGTTTCTGCCATGTGTGCACCCGGCCTCATGCAAGCTACTGACCTATGTGCAAGTGTAACGCTGGTCCTTCTGCGTCCCATAGAATAACATTGCTGCATGAAACGCTGCGATTCCCGCTCTGCTAGCGTTTCTGCCATGTGTGCGCCCGGCCTTATGCAAGCTACTGACCTATGTGCAAGTGTAACGCTGGTACTTCTGCGCCCCATAGACTAACATTGCTGCATGAAAGGCTGCGATTCCCGCTCTGCTAGCGTTTCTGCCATGTGTGCGCCCGGCCTCATGCAAGCTACTGACCTATGTGCAAGTGTAACGCTGGTCCTTCTGCGCCCCATAGACTAACATTGCTGCATGAAAGGCTGCGTTTCCCGCTCCGCTAGCGTTTCTGCCATGTGTGCACCCGGCCTCATGCAAGCTACTGACCTATGTGCAAGTGTAACGCTGGTACTTCTGCGTCCCATAGACTAACATTGCTGCATGAAAGGCTGCGATTCCCGCTCTGCTAGCGTTTCTGCCATGTGTGCGCCCGGCCTCATGCAAGCTACTGACCTATGTGCAAGTGTAACGCTGGTACTTCTGCGCCCCATAGACTAACATTGCTGCATGAAAGGCTGCGATTCCCGCTCCGCTAGCGTTTCTGCCATGTGTGCACCCGGCCTCATGCAAGCTACTGACCTATGTGCAAGTGTAACGCTGGTCCTTCTGCGCCCCATAGACTAACATTGCTGCATGAAAGGCTGCGATTCCCGCTCCGCTAGCGTTTCTGCCATGTGTGCGCCCGGCCTCATGCAAGCTACTGACCTATGTGCAAGTGTAACGCTGGTACTTCTGCGCCCCATAGACTAACATTGCTGCATGAAAGGCTGCGATTCCTGCTCCGCTAGCGTTTCTGCCATGTGTGCACCCGGCCTCATGCAAGCTACTGACCTATGTGCAAGTGTAACGCTGGTCCTTCTGCGCCCCATAGACTAACATTGCTGCATGAAAGGCTGCGATTCCCGCTCCGCTAGCGAGCGTTTCTGCCATGTGTGCGCCCGGCCTCATGCAAGCTACTGACCTATGTGCAAGTGTAACGCTGGTCCTTCTGCGCCCCATAGACTAACATTGCTGCATGAAAGGCTGCGATTCCCGCTCCGCTAGCGTTTCTGCCATGTGTGCACCCGGCCTCATGCAAGCTACTGACCTATGTGCAAGTGTAACGCTGGTACTTCTGCGCCCCATAGACTAACATTGCTGCATGAAAGGCTGCGATTCCCGCTCTGCTAGCGTTTCTGCCATGTGTGCGCCCGGCCTCATGCAAGCTACTGACCTATGTGCAAGTGTAACGCTGGTACTTCTGCGCCCCATAGACTAACATTGCTGCATGAAAGGCTGCGATTCCCGCTCCGCTAGCGTTTCTGCCATGTGTGCGCCCGGCCTCATGCAAGCTACTGACCTATGTGCAAGTGTAACGCTGGTCCTTCTGCGCCCCATAGACTAACATTGCTGCATGAAAGGCTGCGATTCCTGCTCCGCTAGCGTTTCTGCCATGTGTGCACCCGGCCTCATGCAAGCTACTGACCTATGTGCAAGTGTAACGCTGGTCCTTCTGCGCCCCATAGACTAACATTGCTGCATGAAACGCTGCGATTCCCGCTCTGCTAGCGTTTCTGCCATGTGTGCACCCGGCCTCATGCAAGCTACTGACCTATGTGCAAGTGTAACGCTGGTACTTCTGCGCCACATAGACTAACATTGCTGCATGAAAGGCTGCGATTCCCGCTCTGCTAGCGTTTCTGCCATGTGTGCGCCCGGCCTCATGCAAGCTACTGACCTATGTGCAAGTGTAACGCTGGTACTTCTGCGCCCCATAGACTAACATTGCTGCATGAAAGGCTGCGATTCCCGCTCCGCTAGCGAGCGTTTCTGCCATGTGTGCACCCGGCCTCATGCAAGCTACTGACCTATGTGCAAGTGTAACGCTGGTCCTTCTGCGTCCCATAGACTAACATTGCTGCATGAAATGCAGCGTTTCCCGCTCCGCTAGCGTTTCTGCCATGTGTGCGCCCGGCCTCATGCAAGCTACTGACCTATGTGCAAGTGTAACGCTGGTACTTCTGCGCCCCATAGACTAACATTGCTGCATGAAAGGCTGCGATTCCCGCTCCGCTAGCGTTTCTGCCATGTGTGCACCCGGCCTCATGCAAGCTACTGACCTATGTGCAAGTGTAACGCTGGTACTTCTGCGCCCCATAGACTAACATTGCTGCATGAAAGGCTGCGATTCCCGCTCCGCTAGCGTTTCTGCCATGTGTGCGCCCGGCCTCATGCAAGCTACTGACCTATGTGCAAGTGTAACGCTGGTACTTCTGCGCCCCATAGACTAACATTGCTGCATGAAAGGCTGCGATTCCCGCTCCGCTAGCGTTTCTGCCATGTGTGCGCCCGGCCTCATGCAAGCTACTGACCTATGTGCAAGTGTAACGCTGGTACTTCTGCGCCCCATAGACTAACATTGCTGCATGAAAGGCTGCGATTCCCGCTCCGCTAGCGTTTCTGCCATGTGTGCGCCCGGCCTCATGCAAGCTACTGACCTATGTGCAAGTGTAACGCTGGTACTTCTGCGCCCCATAGACTAACATTGCTGCATGAAAGGCTGCGATTCCCGCTCTGCTAGCGTTTCTGCCATGTGTGCGCCCGGCCTCATGCAAGCTACTGACCTATGTGCAAGTGTAACGCTGGTCCTTCTGCGCCCCATAGACTAACATTGCTGCATGAAAGGCTGCGATTCCCGCTCCGCTAGCGTTTCTGCCATGTGTGCACCCGGCCTCATGCAAGCTACTGACCTATGTGCAAGTGTAACGCTGGTACTTCTGCGCCCCATAGACTAACATTGCTGCATGAAAGGCTGCGATTCCCGCTCCGCTAGCGTTTCTGCCATGTGTGCGCCCGGCCTCATGCAAGCTACTGACCTATGTGCAAGTGTAACGCTGGTACTTCTGCGCCCCATAGACTAACATTGCTGCATGAAAGGCTGCGATTCCCGCTCTGCTAGCGTTTCTGCCATGTGTGCGCCCGGCCTCATGCAAGCTACTGACCTATGTGCAAGTGTAACGCTGGTCCTTCTGCGCCCCATAGACTAACATTGCTGCATGAAACGCTGCGATTCCCGCTCCGCTAGCGAGCGTTTCTGCCATGTGTGCACCCGGCCTCATGCAAGCTACTGACCTATGTGCAAGTGTAACGCTGGTCCTTCTGCGTCCCATAGAATAACATTGCTGCATGAAACGCTGCGATTCCCGCTCTGCTAGCGTTTCTGCCATGTGTGCGCCCGGCCTTATGCAAGCTACTGACCTATGTGCAAGTGTAACGCTGGTACTTCTGCGCCCCATAGACTAACATTGCTGCATGAAAGGCTGCGATTCCCGCTCTGCTAGCGTTTCTGCCATGTGTGCGCCCGGCCTCATGCAAGCTACTGACCTATGTGCAAGTGTAACGCTGGTCCTTCTGCGCCCCATAGACTAACATTGCTGCATGAAAGGCTGCGTTTCCCGCTCCGCTAGCGTTTCTGCCATGTGTGCACCCGGCCTCATGCAAGCTACTGACCTATGTGCAAGTGTAACGCTGGTACTTCTGCGTCCCATAGACTAACATTGCTGCATGAAAGGCTGCGATTCCCGCTCTGCTAGCGTTTCTGCCATGTGTGCGCCCGGCCTCATGCAAGCTACTGACCTATGTGCAAGTGTAACGCTGGTACTTCTGCGCCCCATAGACTAACATTGCTGCATGAAAGGCTGCGATTCCCGCTCCGCTAGCGTTTCTGCCATGTGTGCACCCGGCCTCATGCAAGCTACTGACCTATGTGCAAGTGTAACGCTGGTCCTTCTGCGCCCCATAGACTAACATTGCTGCATGAAAGGCTGCGATTCCCGCTCCGCTAGCGTTTCTGCCATGTGTGCGCCCGGCCTCATGCAAGCTACTGACCTATGTGCAAGTGTAACGCTGGTACTTCTGCGCCCCATAGACTAACATTGCTGCATGAAAGGCTGCGATTCCTGCTCCGCTAGCGTTTCTGCCATGTGTGCACCCGGCCTCATGCAAGCTACTGACCTATGTGCAAGTGTAACGCTGGTCCTTCTGCGCCCCATAGACTAACATTGCTGCATGAAAGGCTGCGATTCCCGCTCCGCTAGCGAGCGTTTCTGCCATGTGTGCGCCCGGCCTCATGCAAGCTACTGACCTATGTGCAAGTGTAACGCTGGTCCTTCTGCGCCCCATAGACTAACATTGCTGCATGAAAGGCTGCGATTCCCGCTCCGCTAGCGTTTCTGCCATGTGTGCACCCGGCCTCATGCAAGCTACTGACCTATGTGCAAGTGTAACGCTGGTACTTCTGCGCCCCATAGACTAACATTGCTGCATGAAAGGCTGCGATTCCCGCTCTGCTAGCGTTTCTGCCATGTGTGCGCCCGGCCTCATGCAAGCTACTGACCTATGTGCAAGTGTAACGCTGGTACTTCTGCGCCCCATAGACTAACATTGCTGCATGAAAGGCTGCGATTCCCGCTCCGCTAGCGTTTCTGCCATGTGTGCGCCCGGCCTCATGCAAGCTACTGACCTATGTGCAAGTGTAACGCTGGTCCTTCTGCGCCCCATAGACTAAC
Organism: Hyperolius riggenbachi; assembly: GCF_040937935.1. Classification (NCBI taxonomy): domain Eukaryota; kingdom Metazoa; phylum Chordata; class Amphibia; order Anura; family Hyperoliidae; genus Hyperolius; species Hyperolius riggenbachi. The sequence continues at coordinate 255,130,019 of NC_090656.1, forward strand.
ATTGCTGCATGAAAGGCTGCGATTCCTGCTCCGCTAGCGTTTCTGCCATGTGTGCACCCGGCCTCATGCAAGCTACTGACCTATGTGCAAGTGTAACGCTGGTCCTTCTGCGCCCCATAGACTAACATTGCTGCATGAAACGCTGCGATTCCCGCTCTGCTAGCGTTTCTGCCATGTGTGCACCCGGCCTCATGCAAGCTACTGACCTATGTGCAAGTGTAACGCTGGTACTTCTGCGCCACATAGACTAACATTGCTGCATGAAAGGCTGCGATTCCCGCTCTGCTAGCGTTTCTGCCATGTGTGCGCCCGGCCTCATGCAAGCTACTGACCTATGTGCAAGTGTAACGCTGGTACTTCTGCGCCCCATAGACTAACATTGCTGCATGAAAGGCTGCGATTCCCGCTCTGCTAGCGTTTCTGCCATGTGTGCGCCCGGCCTCATGCAAGCTACTGACCTATGTGCAAGTGTAACGCTGGTACTTCTGCGCCCCATAGACTAACATTGCTGCATGAAAGGCTGCGATTCCCGCTCTGCTAGCGTTTCTGCCATGTGTGCGCCCGGCCTCATGCAAGCTACTGACCTATGTGCAAGTGTAACGCTGGTACTTCTGCGCCCCATAGACTAACATTGCTGCATGAAAGGCTGCGATTCCCGCTCTGCTAGCGTTTCTGCCATGTATGCACCCGGCCTCATGCAAGCTACTGACCTATGTGCAAGTGTAACGCTGGTACTTCTGCGTCCCATAGACTAACATTGCTGCATGAAAGGCTGCGATTCCTGCTCCGCTAGCGTTTCTGCCATGTGTGCGCCCGGCCTCATGCAAGCTACTGACCTATGTGCAAGTGTAACGCTGGTACTTCTGCGCCCCATAGACTAACATTGCTGCATGAAACGCTGCGATTCCCGCTCTGCTAGCGTTTCTGCCATGTGTGCGCCCGGCCTCATGCAAGCTACTGACCTATGTGCAAGTGTAACGCTGGTACTTCTGCGCCCCATAGACTAACATTGCTGCATGAAAGGCTGCGATTCCTGCTCTGCTAGCGTTTCTGCCATGTGTGCGCCCGGCCTCATGCAAGCTACTGACCTATGTGCAAGTGTAACGCTGGTCCTTCTGCGCCCCATAGACTAACATTGCTGCATGAAAGGCTGCGATTACCGCTCCGCTAGCGTTTCTGCCATGTGTGCGCCCGGCCTCATGCAAGCTACTGACCTATGTGCAAGTGTAACGCTGGTCCTTCTGCGCCCCATAGACTAACATTGCTGCATGAAAGGCTGCGATTCCCACTCCGCTAGCGTTTCTGCCATGTGTGCGCCCGGCCTCATGCAAGCTACTGACCTATGTGCAAGTGTAACGCTGGTACTTCTGCGCCCCATAGACTAACATTGCTGCATGAAAGGCTGCGATTCCCGCTCCGCTAGCGTTTCTGCCATGTGTGCACCCGGCCTCATGCAAGCTACTGACCTATGTGCAAGTGTAACGCTGGTACTTCTGCGCCCCATAGACTAACATTGCTGCATGAAAGGCTGCGATTCCCGCTCTGCTAGCGTTTCTGCCATGTGTGCACCCGGCCTCATGCAAGCTACTGACCTATGTGCAAGTGTAACGCTGGTACTTCTGCGCCCCATAGACTAACATTGCTGCATGAAAGGCTGCGATTCCCGCTCTGCTAGCGTTTCTGCCATGTGTGCACCCGGCCTCATGCAAGCTACTGACCTATGTGCAAGTGTAACGCTGGTACTTCTGCGCCCCATAGACTAACATTGCTGCATGAAAGGCTGCGATTCCCGCTCTGCTAGCGTTTCTGCCATGTGTGCGCCCGGCCTCATGCAAGCTACTGACCTATGTGCAAGTGTAACGCTGGTACTTCTGCGCCCCATAGACTAACATTGCTGCATGAAAGGCTGCGATTCCCGCTCCGCTAGCGAGCGTTTCTGCCATGTGTGCGCCCGGCCTCATGCAAGCTACTGACCTATGTGCAAGTGTAACGCTGGTACTTCTGCGCCCCATAGACTAACATTGCTGCATGAAAGGCTGCGATTCCCGCTCTGCTAGCGTTTCTGCCATGTGTGCGCCCGGCCTCATGCAAGCTACTGACCTATGTGCAAGTGTAACGCTGGTACTTCTGCGCCCCATAGACTAACATTGCTGCATGAAAGGCTGCGATTCCCGCTCTGCTAGCGTTTCTGCCATGTATGCACCCGGCCTCATGCAAGCTACTGACCTATGTGCAAGTGTAACGCTGGTACTTCTGCGTCCCATAGACTAACATTGCTGCATGAAAGGCTGCGATTCCTGCTCCGCTAGCGTTTCTGCCATGTGTGCGCCCGGCCTCATGCAAGCTACTGACCTATGTGCAAGTGTAACGCTGGTACTTCTGCGCCCCATAGACTAACATTGCTGCATGAAACGCTGCGATTCCCGCTCTGCTAGCGTTTCTGCCATGTGTGCGCCCGGCCTCATGCAAGCTACTGACCTATGTGCAAGTGTAACGCTGGTACTTCTGCGCCCCATAGACTAACATTGCTGCATGAAAGGCTGCGATTCCTGCTCTGCTAGCGTTTCTGCCATGTGTGCGCCCGGCCTCATGCAAGCTACTGACCTATGTGCAAGTGTAACGCTGGTCCTTCTGCGCCCCATAGACTAACATTGCTGCATGAAAGGCTGCGATTACCGCTCCGCTAGCGTTTCTGCCATGTGTGCGCCCGGCCTCATGCAAGCTACTGACCTATGTGCAAGTGTAACGCTGGTCCTTCTGCGCCCCATAGACTAACATTGCTGCATGAAAGGCTGCGATTCCCACTCCGCTAGCGTTTCTGCCATGTGTGCGCCCGGCCTCATGCAAGCTACTGACCTATGTGCAAGTGTAACGCTGGTACTTCTGCGCCCCATAGACTAACATTGCTGCATGAAAGGCTGCGATTCCCGCTCCGCTAGCGTTTCTGCCATGTGTGCACCCGGCCTCATGCAAGCTACTGACCTATGTGCAAGTGTAACGCTGGTACTTCTGCGCCCCATAGACTAACATTGCTGCATGAAAGGCTGCGATTCCCGCTCTGCTAGCGTTTCTGCCATGTGTGCACCCGGCCTCATGCAAGCTACTGACCTATGTGCAAGTGTAACGCTGGTACTTCTGCGCCCCATAGACTAACATTGCTGCATGAAAGGCTGCGATTCCCGCTCTGCTAGCGTTTCTGCCATGTGTGCACCCGGCCTCATGCAAGCTACTGACCTATGTGCAAGTGTAACGCTGGTACTTCTGCGCCCCATAGACTAACATTGCTGCATGAAAGGCTGCGATTCCCGCTCCGCTAGCGTTTCTGCCATGTGTGCGCCCGGCCTCATGCAAGCTACTGACCTATGTGCAAGTGTAACGCTGGTACTTCTGCGCCCCATAGACTAACATTGCTGCATGAAAGGCTGCGATTCCCGCTCCGCTAGCGTTTCTGCCATGTGTGCGCCCGGCCTCATGCAAGCTACTGACCTATGTGCAAGTGTAACGCTGGTACTTCTGCGCCCCATAGACTAACATTGCTGCATGAAAGGCTGCGATTCCCGCTCTGCTAGCGTTTCTGCCATGTGTGCGCCCGGCCTCATGCAAGCTACTGACCTATGTGCAAGTGTAACGCTGGTACTTCTGCGCCCCATAGACTAACATTGCTGCATGAAAGGCTGCGATTCCCGCTCCGCTAGCGTTTCTGCCATGTGTGCGCCCGGCCTCATGCAAGCTACTGACCTATGTGCAAGTGTAACGCTGGTACTTCTGCGCCCCATAGACTAACATTGCTGCATGAAAGGCTGCGATTCCCGCTCCGCTAGCGTTTCTGCCATGTGTGCGCCCGGCCTCATGCAAGCTACTGACCTATGTGCAAGTGTAACGCTGGTACTTCTGCGCCCCATAGACTAACATTGCTGCATGAAAGGCTGCGATTCCCGCTCTGCTAGCGTTTCTGCCATGTGTGCGCCCGGCCTCATGCAAGCTACTGACCTATGTGCAAGTGTAACGCTGGTACTTCTGCGCCCCATAGACTAACATTGCTGCATGAAAGGCTGCGATTCCCGCTCTGCTAGCGTTTCTGCCATGTGTGCGCCCGGCCTCATGCAAGCTACTGACCTATGTGCAAGTGTAACGCTGGTACTTCTGCGCCCCATAGACTAACATTGCTGCATGAAAGGCTGCGATTCCCGCTCTGCTAGCGTTTCTGCCATGTATGCACCCGGCCTCATGCAAGCTACTGACCTATGTGCAAGTGTAACGCTGGTACTTCTGCGTCCCATAGACTAACATTGCTGCATGAAAGGCTGCGATTCCTGCTCCGCTAGCGTTTCTGCCATGTGTGCGCCCGGCCTCATGCAAGCTACTGACCTATGTGCAAGTGTAACGCTGGTACTTCTGCGCCCCATAGACTAACATTGCTGCATGAAACGCTGCGATTCCCGCTCTGCTAGCGTTTCTGCCATGTGTGCGCCCGGCCTCATGCAAGCTACTGACCTATGTGCAAGTGTAACGCTGGTACTTCTGCGCCCCATAGACTAACATTGCTGCATGAAAGGCTGCGATTCCTGCTCTGCTAGCGTTTCTGCCATGTGTGCGCCCGGCCTCATGCAAGCTACTGACCTATGTGCAAGTGTAACGCTGGTCCTTCTGCGCCCCATAGACTAACATTGCTGCATGAAAGGCTGCGATTACCGCTCCGCTAGCGTTTCTGCCATGTGTGCGCCCGGCCTCATGCAAGCTACTGACCTATGTGCAAGTGTAACGCTGGTCCTTCTGCGCCCCATAGACTAACATTGCTGCATGAAAGGCTGCGATTCCCACTCCGCTAGCGTTTCTGCCATGTGTGCGCCCGGCCTCATGCAAGCTACTGACCTATGTGCAAGTGTAACGCTGGTACTTCTGCGCCCCATAGACTAACATTGCTGCATGAAAGGCTGCGATTCCCGCTCCGCTAGCGTTTCTGCCATGTGTGCACCCGGCCTCATGCAAGCTACTGACCTATGTGCAAGTGTAACGCTGGTACTTCTGCGCCCCATAGACTAACATTGCTGCATGAAAGGCTGCGATTCCCGCTCTGCTAGCGTTTCTGCCATGTGTGCACCCGGCCTCATGCAAGCTACTGACCTATGTGCAAGTGTAACGCTGGTACTTCTGCGCCCCATAGACTAACATTGCTGCATGAAAGGCTGCGATTCCCGCTCTGCTAGCGTTTCTGCCATGTGTGCACCCGGCCTCATGCAAGCTACTGACCTATGTGCAAGTGTAACGCTGGTACTTCTGCGCCCCATAGACTAACATTGCTGCATGAAAGGCTGCGATTCCCGCTCTGCTAGCGTTTCTGCCATGTGTGCGCCCGGCCTCATGCAAGCTACTGACCTATGTGCAAGTGTAACGCTGGTACTTCTGCGCCCCATAGACTAACATTGCTGCATGAAAGGCTGCGATTCCCGCTCCGCTAGCGAGCGTTTCTGCCATGTGTGCGCCCGGCCTCATGCAAGCTACTGACCTATGTGCAAGTGTAACGCTGGTACTTCTGCGCCCCATAGACTAACATTGCTGCATGAAAGGCTGCGATTCCCGCTCTGCTAGCGTTTCTGCCATGTGTGCGCCCGGCCTCATGCAAGCTACTGACCTATGTGCAAGTGTAACGCTGGTACTTCTGCGCCCCATAGACTAACATTGCTGCATGAAAGGCTGCGATTCCCGCTCTGCTAGCGTTTCTGCCATGTATGCACCCGGCCTCATGCAAGCTACTGACCTATGTGCAAGTGTAACGCTGGTACTTCTGCGTCCCATAGACTAACATTGCTGCATGAAAGGCTGCGATTCCTGCTCCGCTAGCGTTTCTGCCATGTGTGCGCCCGGCCTCATGCAAGCTACTGACCTATGTGCAAGTGTAACGCTGGTACTTCTGCGCCCCATAGACTAACATTGCTGCATGAAACGCTGCGATTCCCGCTCTGCTAGCGTTTCTGCCATGTGTGCGCCCGGCCTCATGCAAGCTACTGACCTATGTGCAAGTGTAACGCTGGTACTTCTGCGCCCCATAGACTAACATTGCTGCATGAAAGGCTGCGATTCCTGCTCTGCTAGCGTTTCTGCCATGTGTGCGCCCGGCCTCATGCAAGCTACTGACCTATGTGCAAGTGTAACGCTGGTCCTTCTGCGCCCCATAGACTAACATTGCTGCATGAAAGGCTGCGATTACCGCTCCGCTAGCGTTTCTGCCATGTGTGCGCCCGGCCTCATGCAAGCTACTGACCTATGTGCAAGTGTAACGCTGGTCCTTCTGCGCCCCATAGACTAACATTGCTGCATGAAAGGCTGCGATTCCCACTCCGCTAGCGTTTCTGCCATGTGTGCGCCCGGCCTCATGCAAGCTACTGACCTATGTGCAAGTGTAACGCTGGTACTTCTGCGCCCCATAGACTAACATTGCTGCATGAAAGGCTGCGATTCCCGCTCCGCTAGCGTTTCTGCCATGTGTGCACCCGGCCTCATGCAAGCTACTGACCTATGTGCAAGTGTAACGCTGGTACTTCTGCGCCCCATAGACTAACATTGCTGCATGAAAGGCTGCGATTCCCGCTCTGCTAGCGTTTCTGCCATGTGTGCACCCGGCCTCATGCAAGCTACTGACCTATGTGCAAGTGTAACGCTGGTACTTCTGCGCCCCATAGACTAACATTGCTGCATGAAAGGCTGCGATTCCCGCTCTGCTAGCGTTTCTGCCATGTGTGCACCCGGCCTCATGCAAGCTACTGACCTATGTGCAAGTGTAACGCTGGTACTTCTGCGCCCCATAGACTAACATTGCTGCATGAAAGGCTGCGATTCCCGCTCCGCTAGCGTTTCTGCCATGTGTGCGCCCGGCCTCATGCAAGCTACTGACCTATGTGCAAGTGTAACGCTGGTACTTCTGCGCCCCATAGACTAACATTGCTGCATGAAAGGCTGCGATTCCCGCTCCGCTAGCGTTTCTGCCATGTGTGCGCCCGGCCTCATGCAAGCTACTGACCTATGTGCAAGTGTAACGCTGGTACTTCTGCGCCCCATAGACTAACATTGCTGCATGAAAGGCTGCGATTCCCGCTCTGCTAGCGTTTCTGCCATGTGTGCGCCCGGCCTCATGCAAGCTACTGACCTATGTGCAAGTGTAACGCTGGTACTTCTGCGCCCCATAGACTAACATTGCTGCATGAAAGGCTGCGATTCCCGCTCCGCTAGCGTTTCTGCCATGTGTGCGCCCGGCCTCATGCAAGCTACTGACCTATGTGCAAGTGTAACGCTGGTACTTCTGCGCCCCATAGACTAACATTGCTGCATGAAAGGCTGCGATTCCCGCTCCGCTAGCGTTTCTGCCATGTGTGCGCCCGGCCTCATGCAAGCTACTGACCTATGTGCAAGTGTAACGCTGGTACTTCTGCGCCCCATAGACTAACATTGCTGCATGAAAGGCTGCGATTCCCGCTCTGCTAGCGTTTCTGCCATGTGTGCGCCCGGCCTCATGCAAGCTACTGACCTATGTGCAAGTGTAACGCTGGTCCTTCTGCGCCCCATAGACTAACATTGCTGCATGAAAGGCTGCGATTACCGCTCCGCTAGCGTTTCTGCCATGTGTGCGCCCGGCCTCATGCAAGCTACTGACCTATGTGCAAGTGTAACGCTGGTCCTTCTGCGCCCCATAGACTAACATTGCTGCATGAAAGGCTGCGATTCCCACTCCGCTAGCGTTTCTGCCATGTGTGCGCCCGGCCTCATGCAAGCTACTGACCTATGTGCAAGTGTAACGCTGGTACTTCTGCGCCCCATAGACTAACATTGCTGCATGAAAGGCTGCGATTCCCGCTCCGCTAGCGTTTCTGCCATGTGTGCACCCGGCCTCATGCAAGCTACTGACCTATGTGCAAGTGTAACGCTGGTACTTCTGCGCCCCATAGACTAACATTGCTGCATGAAAGGCTGCGATTCCCGCTCTGCTAGCGTTTCTGCCATGTGTGCACCCGGCCTCATGCAAGCTACTGACCTATGTGCAAGTGTAACGCTGGTACTTCTGCGCCCCATAGACTAACATTGCTGCATGAAAGGCTGCGATTCCCGCTCTGCTAGCGTTTCTGCCATGTGTGCACCCGGCCTCATGCAAGCTACTGACCTATGTGCAAGTGTAACGCTGGTACTTCTGCGCCCCATAGACTAACATTGCTGCATGAAAGGCTGCGATTCCCGCTCCGCTAGCGTTTCTGCCATGTGTGCGCCCGGCCTCATGCAAGCTACTGACCTATGTGCAAGTGTAACGCTGGTACTTCTGCGCCCCATAGACTAACATTGCTGCATGAAAGGCTGCGATTCCCGCTCCGCTAGCGTTTCTGCCATGTGTGCACCCGGCCTCATGCAAGCTACTGACCTATGTGCAAGTGTAACGCTGGTACTTCTGCGCCCCATAGACTAACATTGCTGCATGAAAGGCTGCGATTCCCGCTCTGCTAGCGTTTCTGCCATGTGTGCGCCCGGCCTCATGCAAGCTACTGACCTATGTGCAAGTGTAACGCTGGTACTTCTGCGCCCCATAGACTAACATTGCTGCATGAAAGGCTGCGATTCCCGCTCTGCTAGCGTTTCTGCCATGTGTGCGCCCGGCCTCATGCAAGCTACTGACCTATGTGCAAGTGTAACGCTGGTACTTCTGCGCCCCATAGACTAACATTGCTGCATGAAAGGCTGCGATTCCCGCTCCGCTAGCGAGCGTTTCTGCCATGTGTGCGCCCGGCCTCATGCAAGCTACTGACCTATGTGCAAGTGTAACGCTGGTCCTTCTGCGCCCCATAGACTAACATTGCTGCATGAAAGGCTGCGATTCCCGCTCTGCTAGCGTTTCTGCCATGTGTGCGCCCGGCCTCATGCAAGCTACTGACCTATGTGCAAGTGTAACGCTGGTACTTCTGCGCCCCATAGACTAACATTGCTGCATGAAAGGCTGCGATTCCCGCTCCGCTAGCGTTTCTGCCATGTGTGCACCCGGCCTCATGCAAGCTACTGACCTATGTGCAAGTGTAACGCTGGTCCTTCTGCGCCCCATAGACTAACATTGCTGCATGAAAGGCTGCGATTCCCGCTCTGCTAGCGTTTCTGCCATGTGTGCGCCCGGCCTTATGCAAGCTACTGACCTATGTGCAAGTGTAACGCTGGTACTTCTGCGCCCCATAGACTAACATTGCTGCATGAAAGGCTGCGATTCCCGCTCCGCTAGCGTTTCTGCCATGTGTGCGCCCGGCCTTATGCAAGCTACTGACCTATGTGCAAGTGTAACGCTGGTCCTTCTGCGCCCCATAGACTAACATTGCTGCATGAAATGCAGCGTTTCCTGCTCCGCTAGCGTTTCTGCCATGTGTGCACCCGGCCTCATGCAAGCTACTGACCTATGTGCAAGTGTAACGCTGGTACTTCTGCGCCCCATAGACTAACATTGCTGCATGAAAGGCTGCGATTCCCGCTCTGCTAGCGTTTCTGCCATGTGTGCGCCCGGCCTCATGCAAGCTACTGACCTATGTGCAAGTGTAACGCTGGTACTTCTGCGCCCCATAGACTAACATTGCTGCATGAAAGGCTGCGATTCCCGCTCTGCTAGCGTTTCTGCCATGTGTGCACCCGGCCTCATGCAAGCTACTGACCTATGTGCAAGTGTAACGCTGGTACTTCTGCGTCCCATAGACTAACATTGCTGCATGAAAGGCTGCGATTCCCGCTCTGCTAGCGTTTCTGCCATGTGTGCGCCCGGCCTCATGCAAGCTACTGACCTATGTGCAAGTGTAACGCTGGTCCTTCTGCGTCCCATAGACTAACATTGCTGCATGAAAGGCTGCGTTTCCCGCTCCGCTAGCGTTTCTGCCATGTGTGCGCCCGGCCTCATGCAAGCTACTGACCTATGTGCAAGTGTAACGCTGGTACTTCTGCGCCCCATAGACTAACATTGCTGCATGAAAGGCTGCGTTTCCCGCTCCGCTAGCGTTTCTGCCATGTGTACGCCCGGCCTCATGCAAGCTACTGACCTATGTGCAAGTGTAACGCTGGTCCTTCTGCGCCCCATAGACTAACATTGCTGCATGAAATGCTGCGTTTCCCACTCCGCTAGCGTTTCTGCCATGTGTGCGCCCGGCCTCATGCAAGCTACTGACCTATGTGCAAGTGTAACGCTGGTCCTTCTGCGCCCCATAGACTAACATTGCTGCATGAAAGGCTGCGTTTCCCGCTCTGCTAGCGTTTCTGCCATGTGTGCACCCGGCCTCATGCAAGCTACTGACCTATGTGCAAGTGTAACGCTGGTCCTTCTGCGTCCCATAGACTAACATTGCTGCATGAAAGGCTGCGATTCCCGCTCCGCTAGCGTTTCTGCCATGTGTGCACCCGGCCTCATGCAAGCTACTGACCTATGTGCAAGTGTAACGCTGGTACTTCTGCGCCCCATAGACTAACATTGCTGCATGAAACGCTGCGTTTCCCGCTCCGCTAGCGTTTCTGCCATGTGTACGCCCGGCCTCATGCAAGCTACTGACCTATGTGCAAGTGTAACGCTGGTCCTTCTGCGCCCCATAGACTAACATTGCTGCATGAAATGCTGCGTTTCCCACTCCGCTAGCGTTTCTGCCATGTGTGCGCCCGGCCTCATGCAAGCTACTGACCTATGTGCAAGTGTAACGCTGGTCCTTCTGCGCCCCATAGACTAACATTGCTGCATGAAAGGCTGCGTTTCCCGCTCTGCTAGCGTTTCTGCCATGTGTGCACCCGGCCTCATGCAAGCTACTGACCTATGTGCAAGTGTAACGCTGGTCCTTCTGCGTCCCATAGACTAACATTGCTGCATGAAAGGCTGCGATTCCCGCTCCGCTAGCGTTTCTGCCATGTGTGCACCCGGCCTCATGCAAGCTACTGACCTATGTGCAAGTGTAACGCTGGTACTTCTGCGCCCCATAGACTAACATTGCTGCATGAAAGGCTGCGTTTCCCGCTCCGCTAGCGTTTCTGCCATGTGTACGCCCGGCCTCATGCAAGCTACTGACCTATGTGCAAGTGTAACGCTGGTCCTTCTGCGCCCCATAGACTAACATTGCTGCATGAAATGCTGCGTTTCCCACTCCGCTAGCGTTTCTGCCATGTGTGCGCCCGGCCTCATGCAAGCTACTGACCTATGTGCAAGTGTAACGCTGGTCCTTCTGCGCCCCATAGACTAACATTGCTGCATGAAAGGCTGCGATTCCCGCTCCGCTAGCGTTTCTGCCATGTGTGCGCCCGGCCTCATGCAAGCTACTGACCTATGTGCAAGTGTAACGCTGGTCCTTCTGCGCCCCATAGACTAACATTGCTGCATGAAAGGCTGCGATTCCCGCTCCGCTAGCGTTTCTGCCATGTGTGCACCCGGCCTCATGCAAGCTACTGACCTATGTGCAAGTGTAACGCTGGTACTTCTGCGCCCCATAGACTAACATTGCTGCATGAAAGGCTGCGATTCCCGCTCCGCTAGCGTTTCTGCCATGTGTGCGCCCGGCCTCATGCAAGCTACTGACCTATGTGCAAGTGTAACGCTGGTCCTTCTGCGCCCCATAGACTAACATTGCTGCATGAAAGGCTGCGATTCCCGCTCTGCTAGCGTTTCTGCCATGTGTGCGCCCGGCCTTATGCAAGCTACTGACCTATGTGCAAGTGTAACGCTGGTACTTCTGCGCCCCATAGACTAACATTGCTGCATGAAAGGCTGCGATTCCCGCTCTGCTAGCGTTTCTGCCATGTGTGCGCCCGGCCTCATGCAAGCTACTGACCTATGTGCAAGTGTAACGCTGGTACTTCTGCGCCCCATAGACTAACATTGCTGCATGAAAGGCTGCGATTCCCGCTCCGCTAGCGAGCGTTTCTGCCATGTGTGCGCCCGGCCTCATGCAAGCTACTGACCTATGTGCAAGTGCAAAGCTGGTCCTTCTGCGTCCCATAGACTAACATTGCTGCATGAAATGCAGCGTTTCCCGCTCCGCTAGCGTTTCTGCCATGTGTGCGCCCGGCCTCATGCAAGCTACTGACCTATGTGCAAGTGTAACGCTGGTACTTCTGCGCCCCATAGACTAACATTGCTGCATGAAAGGCTGCGATTCCCGCTCCGCTAGCGTTTCTGCCATGTGTGCACCCGGCCTCATGCAAGCTACTGACCTATGTGCAAGTGTAACGCTGGTACTTCTGCGCCCCATAGACTAACATTGCTGCATGAAAGGCTGCGATTCCCGCTCCGCTAGCGTTTCTGCCATGTGTGCGCCCGGCCTCATGCAAGCTACTGACCTATGTGCAAGTGTAACGCTGGTCCTTCTGCGCCCCATAGACTAACATTGCTGCATGAAAGGCTGCGATTCCCGCTCTGCTAGCGTTTCTGCCATGTGTGCGCCCGGCCTTATGCAAGCTACTGACCTATGTGCAAGTGTAACGCTGGTACTTCTGCGCCCCATAGACTAACATTGCTGCATGAAAGGCTGCGATTCCCGCTCTGCTAGCGTTTCTGCCATGTGTGCGCCCGGCCTCATGCAAGCTACTGACCTATGTGCAAGTGTAACGCTGGTACTTCTGCGCCCCATAGACTAACATTGCTGCATGAAAGGCTGCGATTCCCGCTCCGCTAGCGAGCGTTTCTGCCATGTGTGCGCCCGGCCTCATGCAAGCTACTGACCTATGTGCAAGTGCAAAGCTGGTCCTTCTGCGTCCCATAGACTAACATTGCTGCATGAAATGCAGCGTTTCCCGCTCCGCTAGCGTTTCTGCCATGTGTGCGCCCGGCCTCATGCAAGCTACTGACCTATGTGCAAGTGTAACGCTGGTACTTCTGCGCCCCATAGACTAACATTGCTGCATGAAAGGCTGCGATTCCCGCTCCGCTAGCGTTTCTGCCATGTGTGCACCCGGCCTCATGCAAGCTACTGACCTATGTGCAAGTGTAACGCTGGTACTTCTGCGCCCCATAGACTAACATTGCTGCATGAAAGGCTGCGATTCCCGCTCCGCTAGCGTTTCTGCCATGTGTGCGCCCGGCCTCATGCAAGCTACTGACCTATGTGCAAGTGTAACGCTGGTACTTCTGCGCCCCATAGACTAACATTGCTGCATGAAAGGCTGCGATTCCCGCTCTGCTAGCGTTTCTGCCATGTGTGCGCCCGGCCTCATGCAAGCTACTGACCTATGTGCAAGTGTAACGCTGGTACTTCTGCGCCCCATAGACTAACATTGCTGCATGAAAGGCTGCGATTCCCGCTCCGCTAGCGAGCGTTTCTGCCATGTGTGCACCCGGCCTCATGCAAGCTACTGACCTATGTGCAAGTGTAACGCTGGTCCTTCTGCGTCCCATAGACTAACATTGCTGCATGAAAGGCTGCGATTCCTGCTCCGCTAGCGTTTCTGCCATGTGTGCACCCGGCCTCATGCAAGCTACTGACCTATGTGCAAGTGTAACGCTGGTACTTCTGCGCCCCATAGACTAACATTGCTGCATGAAAGGCTGCGTTTCCCGCTCCGCTAGCGTTTCTGCCATGTGTACGCCCGGCCTCATGCAAGCTACTGACCTATGTGCAAGTGTAACGCTGGTCCTTCTGCGCCCCATAGACTAACATTGCTGCATGAAATGCTGCGTTTCCCACTCCGCTAGCGTTTCTGCCATGTGTGCGCCCGGCCTCATGCAAGCTACTGACCTATGTGCAAGTGTAACGCTGGTCCTTCTGCGCCCCATAGACTAACATTGCTGCATGAAAGGCTGCGATTCCCGCTCCGCTAGCGTTTCTGCCATGTGTGCGCCCGGCCTCATGCAAGCTACTGACCTATGTGCAAGTGTAACGCTGGTCCTTCTGCGCCCCATAGACTAACATTGCTGCATGAAAGGCTGCGATTCCCGCTCCGCTAGCGTTTCTGCCATGTGTGCACCCGGCCTCATGCAAGCTACTGACCTATGTGCAAGTGTAACGCTGGTACTTCTGCGCCCCATAGACTAACATTGCTGCATGAAAGGCTGCGATTCCCGCTCCGCTAGCGTTTCTGCCATGTGTGCGCCCGGCCTCATGCAAGCTACTGACCTATGTGCAAGTGTAACGCTGGTCCTTCTGCGCCCCATAGACTAACATTGCTGCATGAAAGGCTGCGATTCCCGCTCTGCTAGCGTTTCTGCCATGTGTGCGCCCGGCCTTATGCAAGCTACTGACCTATGTGCAAGTGTAACGCTGGTACTTCTGCGCCCCATAGACTAACATTGCTGCATGAAAGGCTGCGATTCCCGCTCTGCTAGCGTTTCTGCCATGTGTGCGCCCGGCCTCATGCAAGCTACTGACCTATGTGCAAGTGTAACGCTGGTACTTCTGCGCCCCATAGACTAACATTGCTGCATGAAAGGCTGCGATTCCCGCTCCGCTAGCGAGCGTTTCTGCCATGTGTGCGCCCGGCCTCATGCAAGCTACTGACCTATGTGCAAGTGCAAAGCTGGTCCTTCTGCGTCCCATAGACTAACATTGCTGCATGAAATGCAGCGTTTCCCGCTCCGCTAGCGTTTCTGCCATGTGTGCGCCCGGCCTCATGCAAGCTACTGACCTATGTGCAAGTGTAACGCTGGTACTTCTGCGCCCCATAGACTAACATTGCTGCATGAAAGGCTGCGATTCCCGCTCCGCTAGCGTTTCTGCCATGTGTGCACCCGGCCTCATGCAAGCTACTGACCTATGTGCAAGTGTAACGCTGGTACTTCTGCGCCCCATAGACTAACATTGCTGCATGAAAGGCTGCGATTCCCGCTCCGCTAGCGTTTCTGCCATGTGTGCGCCCGGCCTCATGCAAGCTACTGACCTATGTGCAAGTGTAACGCTGGTACTTCTGCGCCCCATAGACTAACATTGCTGCATGAAAGGCTGCGATTCCCGCTCTGCTAGCGTTTCTGCCATGTGTGCGCCCGGCCTCATGCAAGCTACTGACCTATGTGCAAGTGTAACGCTGGTACTTCTGCGCCCCATAGACTAACATTGCTGCATGAAAGGCTGCGATTCCCGCTCCGCTAGCGAGCGTTTCTGCCATGTGTGCACCCGGCCTCATGCAAGCTACTGACCTATGTGCAAGTGTAACGCTGGTCCTTCTGCGTCCCATAGACTAACATTGCTGCATGAAATGCAGCGTTTCCCGCTCCGCTAGCGTTTCTGCCATGTGTGCGCCCGGCCTCATGCAAGCTACTGACCTATGTGCAAGTGTAACGCTGGTACTTCTGCGCCCCATAGACTAACATTGCTGCATGAAAGGCTGCGATTCCCGCTCCGCTAGCGTTTCTGCCATGTGTGCACCCGGCCTCATGCAAGCTACTGACCTATGTGCAAGTGTAACGCTGGTACTTCTGCGCCCCATAGACTAACATTGCTGCATGAAAGGCTGCGATTCCCGCTCCGCTAGCGTTTCTGCCATGTGTGCGCCCGGCCTCATGCAAGCTACTGACCTATGTGCAAGTGTAACGCTGGTACTTCTGCGCCCCATAGACTAACATTGCTGCATGAAAGGCTGCGATTCCCGCTCCGCTAGCGTTTCTGCCATGTGTGCGCCCGGCCTCATGCAAGCTACTGACCTATGTGCAAGTGTAACGCTGGTACTTCTGCGCCCCATAGACTAACATTGCTGCATGAAAGGCTGCGATTCCCGCTCCGCTAGCGTTTCTGCCATGTGTGCGCCCGGCCTCATGCAAGCTACTGACCTATGTGCAAGTGTAACGCTGGTACTTCTGCGCCCCATAGACTAACATTGCTGCATGAAAGGCTGCGATTCCCGCTCTGCTAGCGTTTCTGCCATGTGTGCGCCCGGCCTCATGCAAGCTACTGACCTATGTGCAAGTGTAACGCTGGTCCTTCTGCGCCCCATAGACTAACATTGCTGCATGAAAGGCTGCGATTCCCGCTCCGCTAGCGTTTCTGCCATGTGTGCACCCGGCCTCATGCAAGCTACTGACCTATGTGCAAGTGTAACGCTGGTACTTCTGCGCCCCATAGACTAACATTGCTGCATGAAAGGCTGCGATTCCCGCTCCGCTAGCGTTTCTGCCATGTGTGCGCCCGGCCTCATGCAAGCTACTGACCTATGTGCAAGTGTAACGCTGGTACTTCTGCGCCCCATAGACTAACATTGCTGCATGAAAGGCTGCGATTCCCGCTCTGCTAGCGTTTCTGCCATGTGTGCGCCCGGCCTCATGCAAGCTACTGACCTATGTGCAAGTGTAACGCTGGTCCTTCTGCGCCCCATAGACTAACATTGCTGCATGAAACGCTGCGATTCCCGCTCCGCTAGCGAGCGTTTCTGCCATGTGTGCACCCGGCCTCATGCAAGCTACTGACCTATGTGCAAGTGTAACGCTGGTCCTTCTGCGTCCCATAGAATAACATTGCTGCATGAAACGCTGCGATTCCCGCTCTGCTAGCGTTTCTGCCATGTGTGCGCCCGGCCTTATGCAAGCTACTGACCTATGTGCAAGTGTAACGCTGGTACTTCTGCGCCCCATAGACTAACATTGCTGCATGAAAGGCTGCGATTCCCGCTCTGCTAGCGTTTCTGCCATGTGTGCGCCCGGCCTCATGCAAGCTACTGACCTATGTGCAAGTGTAACGCTGGTCCTTCTGCGCCCCATAGACTAACATTGCTGCATGAAAGGCTGCGTTTCCCGCTCCGCTAGCGTTTCTGCCATGTGTGCACCCGGCCTCATGCAAGCTACTGACCTATGTGCAAGTGTAACGCTGGTACTTCTGCGTCCCATAGACTAACATTGCTGCATGAAAGGCTGCGATTCCCGCTCTGCTAGCGTTTCTGCCATGTGTGCGCCCGGCCTCATGCAAGCTACTGACCTATGTGCAAGTGTAACGCTGGTACTTCTGCGCCCCATAGACTAACATTGCTGCATGAAAGGCTGCGATTCCCGCTCCGCTAGCGTTTCTGCCATGTGTGCACCCGGCCTCATGCAAGCTACTGACCTATGTGCAAGTGTAACGCTGGTCCTTCTGCGCCCCATAGACTAACATTGCTGCATGAAAGGCTGCGATTCCCGCTCCGCTAGCGTTTCTGCCATGTGTGCGCCCGGCCTCATGCAAGCTACTGACCTATGTGCAAGTGTAACGCTGGTACTTCTGCGCCCCATAGACTAACATTGCTGCATGAAAGGCTGCGATTCCTGCTCCGCTAGCGTTTCTGCCATGTGTGCACCCGGCCTCATGCAAGCTACTGACCTATGTGCAAGTGTAACGCTGGTCCTTCTGCGCCCCATAGACTAACATTGCTGCATGAAAGGCTGCGATTCCCGCTCCGCTAGCGAGCGTTTCTGCCATGTGTGCGCCCGGCCTCATGCAAGCTACTGACCTATGTGCAAGTGTAACGCTGGTCCTTCTGCGCCCCATAGACTAACATTGCTGCATGAAAGGCTGCGATTCCCGCTCCGCTAGCGTTTCTGCCATGTGTGCACCCGGCCTCATGCAAGCTACTGACCTATGTGCAAGTGTAACGCTGGTACTTCTGCGCCCCATAGACTAACATTGCTGCATGAAAGGCTGCGATTCCCGCTCTGCTAGCGTTTCTGCCATGTGTGCGCCCGGCCTCATGCAAGCTACTGACCTATGTGCAAGTGTAACGCTGGTACTTCTGCGCCCCATAGACTAACATTGCTGCATGAAAGGCTGCGATTCCCGCTCCGCTAGCGTTTCTGCCATGTGTGCGCCCGGCCTCATGCAAGCTACTGACCTATGTGCAAGTGTAACGCTGGTCCTTCTGCGCCCCATAGACTAACATTGCTGCATGAAAGGCTGCGATTCCTGCTCCGCTAGCGTTTCTGCCATGTGTGCACCCGGCCTCATGCAAGCTACTGACCTATGTGCAAGTGTAACGCTGGTCCTTCTGCGCCCCATAGACTAACATTGCTGCATGAAACGCTGCGATTCCCGCTCTGCTAGCGTTTCTGCCATGTGTGCACCCGGCCTCATGCAAGCTACTGACCTATGTGCAAGTGTAACGCTGGTACTTCTGCGCCACATAGACTAACATTGCTGCATGAAAGGCTGCGATTCCCGCTCTGCTAGCGTTTCTGCCATGTGTGCGCCCGGCCTCATGCAAGCTACTGACCTATGTGCAAGTGTAACGCTGGTACTTCTGCGCCCCATAGACTAACATTGCTGCATGAAAGGCTGCGATTCCCGCTCTGCTAGCGTTTCTGCCATGTGTGCGCCCGGCCTCATGCAAGCTACTGACCTATGTGCAAGTGTAACGCTGGTACTTCTGCGCCCCATAGACTAACATTGCTGCATGAAAGGCTGCGATTCCCGCTCTGCTAGCGTTTCTGCCATGTGTGCGCCCGGCCTCATGCAAGCTACTGACCTATGTGCAAGTGTAACGCTGGTACTTCTGCGCCCCATAGACTAACATTGCTGCATGAAAGGCTGCGATTCCCGCTCTGCTAGCGTTTCTGCCATGTATGCACCCGGCCTCATGCAAGCTACTGACCTATGTGCAAGTGTAACGCTGGTACTTCTGCGTCCCATAGACTAACATTGCTGCATGAAAGGCTGCGATTCCTGCTCCGCTAGCGTTTCTGCCATGTGTGCGCCCGGCCTCATGCAAGCTACTGACCTATGTGCAAGTGTAACGCTGGTACTTCTGCGCCCCATAGACTAACATTGCTGCATGAAACGCTGCGATTCCCGCTCTGCTAGCGTTTCTGCCATGTGTGCGCCCGGCCTCATGCAAGCTACTGACCTATGTGCAAGTGTAACGCTGGTACTTCTGCGCCCCATAGACTAACATTGCTGCATGAAAGGCTGCGATTCCTGCTCTGCTAGCGTTTCTGCCATGTGTGCGCCCGGCCTCATGCAAGCTACTGACCTATGTGCAAGTGTAACGCTGGTCCTTCTGCGCCCCATAGACTAACATTGCTGCATGAAAGGCTGCGATTACCGCTCCGCTAGCGTTTCTGCCATGTGTGCGCCCGGCCTCATGCAAGCTACTGACCTATGTGCAAGTGTAACGCTGGTCCTTCTGCGCCCCATAGACTAACATTGCTGCATGAAAGGCTGCGATTCCCACTCCGCTAGCGTTTCTGCCATGTGTGCGCCCGGCCTCATGCAAGCTACTGACCTATGTGCAAGTGTAACGCTGGTACTTCTGCGCCCCATAGACTAACATTGCTGCATGAAAGGCTGCGATTCCCGCTCCGCTAGCGTTTCTGCCATGTGTGCACCCGGCCTCATGCAAGCTACTGACCTATGTGCAAGTGTAACGCTGGTACTTCTGCGCCCCATAGACTAACATTGCTGCATGAAAGGCTGCGATTCCCGCTCTGCTAGCGTTTCTGCCATGTGTGCACCCGGCCTCATGCAAGCTACTGACCTATGTGCAAGTGTAACGCTGGTACTTCTGCGCCCCATAGACTAACATTGCTGCATGAAAGGCTGCGATTCCCGCTCTGCTAGCGTTTCTGCCATGTGTGCACCCGGCCTCATGCAAGCTACTGACCTATGTGCAAGTGTAACGCTGGTACTTCTGCGCCCCATAGACTAACATTGCTGCATGAAAGGCTGCGATTCCCGCTCCGCTAGCGAGCGTTTCTGCCATGTGTGCGCCCGGCCTCATGCAAGCTACTGACCTATGTGCAAGTGTAACGCTGGTACTTCTGCGCCCCATAGACTAACATTGCTGCATGAAAGGCTGCGATTCCCGCTCTGCTAGCGTTTCTGCCATGTGTGCGCCCGGCCTCATGCAAGCTACTGACCTATGTGCAAGTGTAACGCTGGTACTTCTGCGCCCCATAGACTAACATTGCTGCATGAAAGGCTGCGATTCCCGCTCTGCTAGCGTTTCTGCCATGTATGCACCCGGCCTCATGCAAGCTACTGACCTATGTGCAAGTGTAACGCTGGTACTTCTGCGTCCCATAGACTAACATTGCTGCATGAAAGGCTGCGATTCCTGCTCCGCTAGCGTTTCTGCCATGTGTGCGCCCGGCCTCATGCAAGCTACTGACCTATGTGCAAGTGTAACGCTGGTACTTCTGCGCCCCATAGACTAACATTGCTGCATGAAACGCTGCGATTCCCGCTCTGCTAGCGTTTCTGCCATGTGTGCGCCCGGCCTCATGCAAGCTACTGACCTATGTGCAAGTGTAACGCTGGTACTTCTGCGCCCCATAGACTAACATTGCTGCATGAAAGGCTGCGATTCCTGCTCTGCTAGCGTTTCTGCCATGTGTGCGCCCGGCCTCATGCAAGCTACTGACCTATGTGCAAGTGTAACGCTGGTCCTTCTGCGCCCCATAGACTAACATTGCTGCATGAAAGGCTGCGATTACCGCTCCGCTAGCGTTTCTGCCATGTGTGCGCCCGGCCTCATGCAAGCTACTGACCTATGTGCAAGTGTAACGCTGGTACTTCTGCGCCCCATAGACTAACATTGCTGCATGAAAGGCTGCGATTCCCGCTCTGCTAGCGTTTCTGCCATGTGTGCGCCCGGCCTCATGCAAGCTACTGACCTATGTGCAAGTGTAACGCTGGTCCTTCTGCGTCCCATAGACTAACATTGCTGCATGAAAGGCTGCGTTTCCCGCTCCGCTAGCGTTTCTGCCATGTGTGCGCCCGGCCTCATGCAAGCTACTGACCTATGTGCAAGTGTAACGCTGGTACTTCTGCGCCCCATAGACTAACATTGCTGCATGAAAGGCTGCGTTTCCCGCTCCGCTAGCGTTTCTGCCATGTGTACGCCCGGCCTCATGCAAGCTACTGACCTATGTGCAAGTGTAACGCTGGTCCTTCTGCGCCCCATAGACTAACATTGCTGCATGAAATGCTGCGTTTCCCACTCCGCTAGCGTTTCTGCCATGTGTGCGCCCGGCCTCATGCAAGCTACTGACCTATGTGCAAGTGTAACGCTGGTCCTTCTGCGCCCCATAGACTAACATTGCTGCATGAAAGGCTGCGTTTCCCGCTCTGCTAGCGTTTCTGCCATGTGTGCACCCGGCCTCATGCAAGCTACTGACCTATGTGCAAGTGTAACGCTGGTCCTTCTGCGTCCCATAGACTAACATTGCTGCATGAAAGGCTGCGATTCCCGCTCCGCTAGCGTTTCTGCCATGTGTGCACCCGGCCTCATGCAAGCTACTGACCTATGTGCAAGTGTAACGCTGGTACTTCTGCGCCCCATAGACTAACATTGCTGCATGAAACGCTGCGTTTCCCGCTCCGCTAGCGTTTCTGCCATGTGTACGCCCGGCCTCATGCAAGCTACTGACCTATGTGCAAGTGTAACGCTGGTCCTTCTGCGCCCCATAGACTAACATTGCTGCATGAAATGCTGCGTTTCCCACTCCGCTAGCGTTTCTGCCATGTGTGCGCCCGGCCTCATGCAAGCTACTGACCTATGTGCAAGTGTAACGCTGGTCCTTCTGCGCCCCATAGACTAACATTGCTGCATGAAAGGCTGCGTTTCCCGCTCTGCTAGCGTTTCTGCCATGTGTGCACCCGGCCTCATGCAAGCTACTGACCTATGTGCAAGTGTAACGCTGGTCCTTCTGCGTCCCATAGACTAACATTGCTGCATGAAAGGCTGCGATTCCCGCTCCGCTAGCGTTTCTGCCATGTGTGCACCCGGCCTCATGCAAGCTACTGACCTATGTGCAAGTGTAACGCTGGTACTTCTGCGCCCCATAGACTAACATTGCTGCATGAAAGGCTGCGTTTCCCGCTCCGCTAGCGTTTCTGCCATGTGTACGCCCGGCCTCATGCAAGCTACTGACCTATGTGCAAGTGTAACGCTGGTCCTTCTGCGCCCCATAGACTAACATTGCTGCATGAAATGCTGCGTTTCCCACTCCGCTAGCGTTTCTGCCATGTGTGCGCCCGGCCTCATGCAAGCTACTGACCTATGTGCAAGTGTAACGCTGGTCCTTCTGCGCCCCATAGACTAACATTGCTGCATGAAAGGCTGCGATTCCCGCTCCGCTAGCGTTTCTGCCATGTGTGCGCCCGGCCTCATGCAAGCTACTGACCTATGTGCAAGTGTAACGCTGGTCCTTCTGCGCCCCATAGACTAACATTGCTGCATGAAAGGCTGCGATTCCCGCTCCGCTAGCGTTTCTGCCATGTGTGCGCCCGGCCTCATGCAAGCTACTGACCTATGTGCAAGTGTAACGCTGGTACTTCTGCGCCCCATAGACTAACATTGCTGCATGAAAGGCTGCGATTCCCGCTCCGCTAGCGTTTCTGCCATGTGTGCGCCCGGCCTCATGCAAGCTACTGACCTATGTGCAAGTGTAACGCTGGTCCTTCTGCGCCCCATAGACTAACATTGCTGCATGAAAGGCTGCGATTCCCGCTCTGCTAGCGTTTCTGCCATGTGTGCGCCCGGCCTTATGCAAGCTACTGACCTATGTGCAAGTGTAACGCTGGTACTTCTGCGCCCCATAGACTAACATTGCTGCATGAAAGGCTGCGATTCCCGCTCTGCTAGCGTTTCTGCCATGTGTGCGCCCGGCCTCATGCAAGCTACTGACCTATGTGCAAGTGTAACGCTGGTACTTCTGCGCCCCATAGACTAACATTGCTGCATGAAAGGCTGCGATTCCCGCTCCGCTAGCGAGCGTTTCTGCCATGTGTGCGCCCGGCCTCATGCAAGCTACTGACCTATGTGCAAGTGCAAAGCTGGTCCTTCTGCGTCCCATAGACTAACATTGCTGCATGAAATGCAGCGTTTCCCGCTCCGCTAGCGTTTCTGCCATGTGTGCGCCCGGCCTCATGCAAGCTACTGACCTATGTGCAAGTGTAACGCTGGTACTTCTGCGCCCCATAGACTAACATTGCTGCATGAAAGGCTGCGATTCCCGCTCCGCTAGCGTTTCTGCCATGTGTGCACCCGGCCTCATGCAAGCTACTGACCTATGTGCAAGTGTAACGCTGGTACTTCTGCGCCCCATAGACTAACATTGCTGCATGAAAGGCTGCGATTCCCGCTCCGCTAGCGTTTCTGCCATGTGTGCGCCCGGCCTCATGCAAGCTACTGACCTATGTGCAAGTGT
This sequence comes from Hyperolius riggenbachi, assembly GCF_040937935.1. NCBI lineage: Eukaryota > Metazoa > Chordata > Amphibia > Anura > Hyperoliidae > Hyperolius > Hyperolius riggenbachi. The sequence continues at coordinate 255,153,093 of NC_090656.1, forward strand.
AACGCTGGTACTTCTGCGCCCCATAGACTAACATTGCTGCATGAAAGGCTGCGATTCCCGCTCTGCTAGCGTTTCTGCCATGTGTGCGCCCGGCCTCATGCAAGCTACTGACCTATGTGCAAGTGTAACGCTGGTACTTCTGCGCCCCATAGACTAACATTGCTGCATGAAAGGCTGCGATTCCCGCTCCGCTAGCGAGCGTTTCTGCCATGTGTGCACCCGGCCTCATGCAAGCTACTGACCTATGTGCAAGTGTAACGCTGGTCCTTCTGCGTCCCATAGACTAACATTGCTGCATGAAAGGCTGCGATTCCTGCTCCGCTAGCGTTTCTGCCATGTGTGCACCCGGCCTCATGCAAGCTACTGACCTATGTGCAAGTGTAACGCTGGTACTTCTGCGCCCCATAGACTAACATTGCTGCATGAAAGGCTGCGTTTCCCGCTCCGCTAGCGTTTCTGCCATGTGTACGCCCGGCCTCATGCAAGCTACTGACCTATGTGCAAGTGTAACGCTGGTCCTTCTGCGCCCCATAGACTAACATTGCTGCATGAAATGCTGCGTTTCCCACTCCGCTAGCGTTTCTGCCATGTGTGCGCCCGGCCTCATGCAAGCTACTGACCTATGTGCAAGTGTAACGCTGGTCCTTCTGCGCCCCATAGACTAACATTGCTGCATGAAAGGCTGCGATTCCCGCTCCGCTAGCGTTTCTGCCATGTGTGCGCCCGGCCTCATGCAAGCTACTGACCTATGTGCAAGTGTAACGCTGGTCCTTCTGCGCCCCATAGACTAACATTGCTGCATGAAAGGCTGCGATTCCCGCTCCGCTAGCGTTTCTGCCATGTGTGCACCCGGCCTCATGCAAGCTACTGACCTATGTGCAAGTGTAACGCTGGTACTTCTGCGCCCCATAGACTAACATTGCTGCATGAAAGGCTGCGATTCCCGCTCCGCTAGCGTTTCTGCCATGTGTGCGCCCGGCCTCATGCAAGCTACTGACCTATGTGCAAGTGTAACGCTGGTCCTTCTGCGCCCCATAGACTAACATTGCTGCATGAAAGGCTGCGATTCCCGCTCTGCTAGCGTTTCTGCCATGTGTGCGCCCGGCCTTATGCAAGCTACTGACCTATGTGCAAGTGTAACGCTGGTACTTCTGCGCCCCATAGACTAACATTGCTGCATGAAAGGCTGCGATTCCCGCTCTGCTAGCGTTTCTGCCATGTGTGCGCCCGGCCTCATGCAAGCTACTGACCTATGTGCAAGTGTAACGCTGGTACTTCTGCGCCCCATAGACTAACATTGCTGCATGAAAGGCTGCGATTCCCGCTCCGCTAGCGAGCGTTTCTGCCATGTGTGCGCCCGGCCTCATGCAAGCTACTGACCTATGTGCAAGTGCAAAGCTGGTCCTTCTGCGTCCCATAGACTAACATTGCTGCATGAAATGCAGCGTTTCCCGCTCCGCTAGCGTTTCTGCCATGTGTGCGCCCGGCCTCATGCAAGCTACTGACCTATGTGCAAGTGTAACGCTGGTACTTCTGCGCCCCATAGACTAACATTGCTGCATGAAAGGCTGCGATTCCCGCTCCGCTAGCGTTTCTGCCATGTGTGCACCCGGCCTCATGCAAGCTACTGACCTATGTGCAAGTGTAACGCTGGTACTTCTGCGCCCCATAGACTAACATTGCTGCATGAAAGGCTGCGATTCCCGCTCCGCTAGCGTTTCTGCCATGTGTGCGCCCGGCCTCATGCAAGCTACTGACCTATGTGCAAGTGTAACGCTGGTACTTCTGCGCCCCATAGACTAACATTGCTGCATGAAAGGCTGCGATTCCCGCTCTGCTAGCGTTTCTGCCATGTGTGCGCCCGGCCTCATGCAAGCTACTGACCTATGTGCAAGTGTAACGCTGGTACTTCTGCGCCCCATAGACTAACATTGCTGCATGAAAGGCTGCGATTCCCGCTCCGCTAGCGAGCGTTTCTGCCATGTGTGCACCCGGCCTCATGCAAGCTACTGACCTATGTGCAAGTGTAACGCTGGTCCTTCTGCGTCCCATAGACTAACATTGCTGCATGAAATGCAGCGTTTCCCGCTCCGCTAGCGTTTCTGCCATGTGTGCGCCCGGCCTCATGCAAGCTACTGACCTATGTGCAAGTGTAACGCTGGTACTTCTGCGCCCCATAGACTAACATTGCTGCATGAAAGGCTGCGATTCCCGCTCCGCTAGCGTTTCTGCCATGTGTGCACCCGGCCTCATGCAAGCTACTGACCTATGTGCAAGTGTAACGCTGGTACTTCTGCGCCCCATAGACTAACATTGCTGCATGAAAGGCTGCGATTCCCGCTCCGCTAGCGTTTCTGCCATGTGTGCGCCCGGCCTCATGCAAGCTACTGACCTATGTGCAAGTGTAACGCTGGTACTTCTGCGCCCCATAGACTAACATTGCTGCATGAAAGGCTGCGATTCCCGCTCCGCTAGCGTTTCTGCCATGTGTGCGCCCGGCCTCATGCAAGCTACTGACCTATGTGCAAGTGTAACGCTGGTACTTCTGCGCCCCATAGACTAACATTGCTGCATGAAAGGCTGCGATTCCCGCTCCGCTAGCGTTTCTGCCATGTGTGCGCCCGGCCTCATGCAAGCTACTGACCTATGTGCAAGTGTAACGCTGGTACTTCTGCGCCCCATAGACTAACATTGCTGCATGAAAGGCTGCGATTCCCGCTCTGCTAGCGTTTCTGCCATGTGTGCGCCCGGCCTCATGCAAGCTACTGACCTATGTGCAAGTGTAACGCTGGTCCTTCTGCGCCCCATAGACTAACATTGCTGCATGAAAGGCTGCGATTCCCGCTCCGCTAGCGTTTCTGCCATGTGTGCACCCGGCCTCATGCAAGCTACTGACCTATGTGCAAGTGTAACGCTGGTACTTCTGCGCCCCATAGACTAACATTGCTGCATGAAAGGCTGCGATTCCCGCTCCGCTAGCGTTTCTGCCATGTGTGCGCCCGGCCTCATGCAAGCTACTGACCTATGTGCAAGTGTAACGCTGGTACTTCTGCGCCCCATAGACTAACATTGCTGCATGAAAGGCTGCGATTCCCGCTCTGCTAGCGTTTCTGCCATGTGTGCGCCCGGCCTCATGCAAGCTACTGACCTATGTGCAAGTGTAACGCTGGTCCTTCTGCGCCCCATAGACTAACATTGCTGCATGAAACGCTGCGATTCCCGCTCCGCTAGCGAGCGTTTCTGCCATGTGTGCACCCGGCCTCATGCAAGCTACTGACCTATGTGCAAGTGTAACGCTGGTCCTTCTGCGTCCCATAGAATAACATTGCTGCATGAAACGCTGCGATTCCCGCTCTGCTAGCGTTTCTGCCATGTGTGCGCCCGGCCTTATGCAAGCTACTGACCTATGTGCAAGTGTAACGCTGGTACTTCTGCGCCCCATAGACTAACATTGCTGCATGAAAGGCTGCGATTCCCGCTCTGCTAGCGTTTCTGCCATGTGTGCGCCCGGCCTCATGCAAGCTACTGACCTATGTGCAAGTGTAACGCTGGTCCTTCTGCGCCCCATAGACTAACATTGCTGCATGAAAGGCTGCGTTTCCCGCTCCGCTAGCGTTTCTGCCATGTGTGCACCCGGCCTCATGCAAGCTACTGACCTATGTGCAAGTGTAACGCTGGTACTTCTGCGTCCCATAGACTAACATTGCTGCATGAAAGGCTGCGATTCCCGCTCTGCTAGCGTTTCTGCCATGTGTGCGCCCGGCCTCATGCAAGCTACTGACCTATGTGCAAGTGTAACGCTGGTACTTCTGCGCCCCATAGACTAACATTGCTGCATGAAAGGCTGCGATTCCCGCTCCGCTAGCGTTTCTGCCATGTGTGCACCCGGCCTCATGCAAGCTACTGACCTATGTGCAAGTGTAACGCTGGTCCTTCTGCGCCCCATAGACTAACATTGCTGCATGAAAGGCTGCGATTCCCGCTCCGCTAGCGTTTCTGCCATGTGTGCGCCCGGCCTCATGCAAGCTACTGACCTATGTGCAAGTGTAACGCTGGTACTTCTGCGCCCCATAGACTAACATTGCTGCATGAAAGGCTGCGATTCCTGCTCCGCTAGCGTTTCTGCCATGTGTGCACCCGGCCTCATGCAAGCTACTGACCTATGTGCAAGTGTAACGCTGGTCCTTCTGCGCCCCATAGACTAACATTGCTGCATGAAAGGCTGCGATTCCCGCTCCGCTAGCGAGCGTTTCTGCCATGTGTGCGCCCGGCCTCATGCAAGCTACTGACCTATGTGCAAGTGTAACGCTGGTCCTTCTGCGCCCCATAGACTAACATTGCTGCATGAAAGGCTGCGATTCCCGCTCCGCTAGCGTTTCTGCCATGTGTGCACCCGGCCTCATGCAAGCTACTGACCTATGTGCAAGTGTAACGCTGGTACTTCTGCGCCCCATAGACTAACATTGCTGCATGAAAGGCTGCGATTCCCGCTCTGCTAGCGTTTCTGCCATGTGTGCGCCCGGCCTCATGCAAGCTACTGACCTATGTGCAAGTGTAACGCTGGTACTTCTGCGCCCCATAGACTAACATTGCTGCATGAAAGGCTGCGATTCCCGCTCCGCTAGCGTTTCTGCCATGTGTGCGCCCGGCCTCATGCAAGCTACTGACCTATGTGCAAGTGTAACGCTGGTCCTTCTGCGCCCCATAGACTAACATTGCTGCATGAAAGGCTGCGATTCCTGCTCCGCTAGCGTTTCTGCCATGTGTGCACCCGGCCTCATGCAAGCTACTGACCTATGTGCAAGTGTAACGCTGGTCCTTCTGCGCCCCATAGACTAACATTGCTGCATGAAACGCTGCGATTCCCGCTCTGCTAGCGTTTCTGCCATGTGTGCACCCGGCCTCATGCAAGCTACTGACCTATGTGCAAGTGTAACGCTGGTACTTCTGCGCCACATAGACTAACATTGCTGCATGAAAGGCTGCGATTCCCGCTCTGCTAGCGTTTCTGCCATGTGTGCGCCCGGCCTCATGCAAGCTACTGACCTATGTGCAAGTGTAACGCTGGTACTTCTGCGCCCCATAGACTAACATTGCTGCATGAAAGGCTGCGATTCCCGCTCTGCTAGCGTTTCTGCCATGTGTGCGCCCGGCCTCATGCAAGCTACTGACCTATGTGCAAGTGTAACGCTGGTACTTCTGCGCCCCATAGACTAACATTGCTGCATGAAAGGCTGCGATTCCCGCTCTGCTAGCGTTTCTGCCATGTGTGCGCCCGGCCTCATGCAAGCTACTGACCTATGTGCAAGTGTAACGCTGGTACTTCTGCGCCCCATAGACTAACATTGCTGCATGAAAGGCTGCGATTCCCGCTCTGCTAGCGTTTCTGCCATGTATGCACCCGGCCTCATGCAAGCTACTGACCTATGTGCAAGTGTAACGCTGGTACTTCTGCGTCCCATAGACTAACATTGCTGCATGAAAGGCTGCGATTCCTGCTCCGCTAGCGTTTCTGCCATGTGTGCGCCCGGCCTCATGCAAGCTACTGACCTATGTGCAAGTGTAACGCTGGTACTTCTGCGCCCCATAGACTAACATTGCTGCATGAAACGCTGCGATTCCCGCTCTGCTAGCGTTTCTGCCATGTGTGCGCCCGGCCTCATGCAAGCTACTGACCTATGTGCAAGTGTAACGCTGGTACTTCTGCGCCCCATAGACTAACATTGCTGCATGAAAGGCTGCGATTCCTGCTCTGCTAGCGTTTCTGCCATGTGTGCGCCCGGCCTCATGCAAGCTACTGACCTATGTGCAAGTGTAACGCTGGTCCTTCTGCGCCCCATAGACTAACATTGCTGCATGAAAGGCTGCGATTACCGCTCCGCTAGCGTTTCTGCCATGTGTGCGCCCGGCCTCATGCAAGCTACTGACCTATGTGCAAGTGTAACGCTGGTCCTTCTGCGCCCCATAGACTAACATTGCTGCATGAAAGGCTGCGATTCCCACTCCGCTAGCGTTTCTGCCATGTGTGCGCCCGGCCTCATGCAAGCTACTGACCTATGTGCAAGTGTAACGCTGGTACTTCTGCGCCCCATAGACTAACATTGCTGCATGAAAGGCTGCGATTCCCGCTCCGCTAGCGTTTCTGCCATGTGTGCACCCGGCCTCATGCAAGCTACTGACCTATGTGCAAGTGTAACGCTGGTACTTCTGCGCCCCATAGACTAACATTGCTGCATGAAAGGCTGCGATTCCCGCTCTGCTAGCGTTTCTGCCATGTGTGCACCCGGCCTCATGCAAGCTACTGACCTATGTGCAAGTGTAACGCTGGTACTTCTGCGCCCCATAGACTAACATTGCTGCATGAAAGGCTGCGATTCCCGCTCTGCTAGCGTTTCTGCCATGTGTGCACCCGGCCTCATGCAAGCTACTGACCTATGTGCAAGTGTAACGCTGGTACTTCTGCGCCCCATAGACTAACATTGCTGCATGAAAGGCTGCGATTCCCGCTCCGCTAGCGAGCGTTTCTGCCATGTGTGCGCCCGGCCTCATGCAAGCTACTGACCTATGTGCAAGTGTAACGCTGGTACTTCTGCGCCCCATAGACTAACATTGCTGCATGAAAGGCTGCGATTCCCGCTCTGCTAGCGTTTCTGCCATGTGTGCGCCCGGCCTCATGCAAGCTACTGACCTATGTGCAAGTGTAACGCTGGTACTTCTGCGCCCCATAGACTAACATTGCTGCATGAAAGGCTGCGATTCCCGCTCTGCTAGCGTTTCTGCCATGTATGCACCCGGCCTCATGCAAGCTACTGACCTATGTGCAAGTGTAACGCTGGTACTTCTGCGTCCCATAGACTAACATTGCTGCATGAAAGGCTGCGATTCCTGCTCCGCTAGCGTTTCTGCCATGTGTGCGCCCGGCCTCATGCAAGCTACTGACCTATGTGCAAGTGTAACGCTGGTACTTCTGCGCCCCATAGACTAACATTGCTGCATGAAACGCTGCGATTCCCGCTCTGCTAGCGTTTCTGCCATGTGTGCGCCCGGCCTCATGCAAGCTACTGACCTATGTGCAAGTGTAACGCTGGTACTTCTGCGCCCCATAGACTAACATTGCTGCATGAAAGGCTGCGATTCCTGCTCTGCTAGCGTTTCTGCCATGTGTGCGCCCGGCCTCATGCAAGCTACTGACCTATGTGCAAGTGTAACGCTGGTCCTTCTGCGCCCCATAGACTAACATTGCTGCATGAAAGGCTGCGATTACCGCTCCGCTAGCGTTTCTGCCATGTGTGCGCCCGGCCTCATGCAAGCTACTGACCTATGTGCAAGTGTAACGCTGGTCCTTCTGCGCCCCATAGACTAACATTGCTGCATGAAAGGCTGCGATTCCCACTCCGCTAGCGTTTCTGCCATGTGTGCGCCCGGCCTCATGCAAGCTACTGACCTATGTGCAAGTGTAACGCTGGTACTTCTGCGCCCCATAGACTAACATTGCTGCATGAAAGGCTGCGATTCCCGCTCCGCTAGCGTTTCTGCCATGTGTGCACCCGGCCTCATGCAAGCTACTGACCTATGTGCAAGTGTAACGCTGGTACTTCTGCGCCCCATAGACTAACATTGCTGCATGAAAGGCTGCGATTCCCGCTCTGCTAGCGTTTCTGCCATGTGTGCACCCGGCCTCATGCAAGCTACTGACCTATGTGCAAGTGTAACGCTGGTACTTCTGCGCCCCATAGACTAACATTGCTGCATGAAAGGCTGCGATTCCCGCTCTGCTAGCGTTTCTGCCATGTGTGCACCCGGCCTCATGCAAGCTACTGACCTATGTGCAAGTGTAACGCTGGTACTTCTGCGCCCCATAGACTAACATTGCTGCATGAAAGGCTGCGATTCCCGCTCCGCTAGCGTTTCTGCCATGTGTGCGCCCGGCCTCATGCAAGCTACTGACCTATGTGCAAGTGTAACGCTGGTACTTCTGCGCCCCATAGACTAACATTGCTGCATGAAAGGCTGCGATTCCCGCTCCGCTAGCGTTTCTGCCATGTGTGCGCCCGGCCTCATGCAAGCTACTGACCTATGTGCAAGTGTAACGCTGGTACTTCTGCGCCCCATAGACTAACATTGCTGCATGAAAGGCTGCGATTCCCGCTCTGCTAGCGTTTCTGCCATGTGTGCGCCCGGCCTCATGCAAGCTACTGACCTATGTGCAAGTGTAACGCTGGTACTTCTGCGCCCCATAGACTAACATTGCTGCATGAAAGGCTGCGATTCCCGCTCCGCTAGCGTTTCTGCCATGTGTGCGCCCGGCCTCATGCAAGCTACTGACCTATGTGCAAGTGTAACGCTGGTACTTCTGCGCCCCATAGACTAACATTGCTGCATGAAAGGCTGCGATTCCCGCTCCGCTAGCGTTTCTGCCATGTGTGCGCCCGGCCTCATGCAAGCTACTGACCTATGTGCAAGTGTAACGCTGGTACTTCTGCGCCCCATAGACTAACATTGCTGCATGAAAGGCTGCGATTCCCGCTCTGCTAGCGTTTCTGCCATGTGTGCGCCCGGCCTCATGCAAGCTACTGACCTATGTGCAAGTGTAACGCTGGTCCTTCTGCGCCCCATAGACTAACATTGCTGCATGAAAGGCTGCGATTACCGCTCCGCTAGCGTTTCTGCCATGTGTGCGCCCGGCCTCATGCAAGCTACTGACCTATGTGCAAGTGTAACGCTGGTCCTTCTGCGCCCCATAGACTAACATTGCTGCATGAAAGGCTGCGATTCCCACTCCGCTAGCGTTTCTGCCATGTGTGCGCCCGGCCTCATGCAAGCTACTGACCTATGTGCAAGTGTAACGCTGGTACTTCTGCGCCCCATAGACTAACATTGCTGCATGAAAGGCTGCGATTCCCGCTCCGCTAGCGTTTCTGCCATGTGTGCACCCGGCCTCATGCAAGCTACTGACCTATGTGCAAGTGTAACGCTGGTACTTCTGCGCCCCATAGACTAACATTGCTGCATGAAAGGCTGCGATTCCCGCTCTGCTAGCGTTTCTGCCATGTGTGCACCCGGCCTCATGCAAGCTACTGACCTATGTGCAAGTGTAACGCTGGTACTTCTGCGCCCCATAGACTAACATTGCTGCATGAAAGGCTGCGATTCCCGCTCTGCTAGCGTTTCTGCCATGTGTGCACCCGGCCTCATGCAAGCTACTGACCTATGTGCAAGTGTAACGCTGGTACTTCTGCGCCCCATAGACTAACATTGCTGCATGAAAGGCTGCGATTCCCGCTCCGCTAGCGTTTCTGCCATGTGTGCGCCCGGCCTCATGCAAGCTACTGACCTATGTGCAAGTGTAACGCTGGTACTTCTGCGCCCCATAGACTAACATTGCTGCATGAAAGGCTGCGATTCCCGCTCCGCTAGCGTTTCTGCCATGTGTGCACCCGGCCTCATGCAAGCTACTGACCTATGTGCAAGTGTAACGCTGGTACTTCTGCGCCCCATAGACTAACATTGCTGCATGAAAGGCTGCGATTCCCGCTCTGCTAGCGTTTCTGCCATGTGTGCGCCCGGCCTCATGCAAGCTACTGACCTATGTGCAAGTGTAACGCTGGTACTTCTGCGCCCCATAGACTAACATTGCTGCATGAAAGGCTGCGATTCCCGCTCTGCTAGCGTTTCTGCCATGTATGCACCCGGCCTCATGCAAGCTACTGACCTATGTGCAAGTGTAACGCTGGTACTTCTGCGTCCCATAGACTAACATTGCTGCATGAAAGGCTGCGATTCCTGCTCCGCTAGCGTTTCTGCCATGTGTGCGCCCGGCCTCATGCAAGCTACTGACCTATGTGCAAGTGTAACGCTGGTACTTCTGCGCCCCATAGACTAACATTGCTGCATGAAACGCTGCGATTCCCGCTCTGCTAGCGTTTCTGCCATGTGTGCGCCCGGCCTCATGCAAGCTACTGACCTATGTGCAAGTGTAACGCTGGTACTTCTGCGCCCCATAGACTAACATTGCTGCATGAAAGGCTGCGATTCCTGCTCTGCTAGCGTTTCTGCCATGTGTGCGCCCGGCCTCATGCAAGCTACTGACCTATGTGCAAGTGTAACGCTGGTCCTTCTGCGCCCCATAGACTAACATTGCTGCATGAAAGGCTGCGATTACCGCTCCGCTAGCGTTTCTGCCATGTGTGCGCCCGGCCTCATGCAAGCTACTGACCTATGTGCAAGTGTAACGCTGGTCCTTCTGCGCCCCATAGACTAACATTGCTGCATGAAAGGCTGCGATTCCCACTCCGCTAGCGTTTCTGCCATGTGTGCGCCCGGCCTCATGCAAGCTACTGACCTATGTGCAAGTGTAACGCTGGTACTTCTGCGCCCCATAGACTAACATTGCTGCATGAAAGGCTGCGATTCCCGCTCCGCTAGCGTTTCTGCCATGTGTGCACCCGGCCTCATGCAAGCTACTGACCTATGTGCAAGTGTAACGCTGGTACTTCTGCGCCCCATAGACTAACATTGCTGCATGAAAGGCTGCGATTCCCGCTCTGCTAGCGTTTCTGCCATGTGTGCACCCGGCCTCATGCAAGCTACTGACCTATGTGCAAGTGTAACGCTGGTACTTCTGCGCCCCATAGACTAACATTGCTGCATGAAAGGCTGCGATTCCCGCTCTGCTAGCGTTTCTGCCATGTGTGCACCCGGCCTCATGCAAGCTACTGACCTATGTGCAAGTGTAACGCTGGTACTTCTGCGCCCCATAGACTAACATTGCTGCATGAAAGGCTGCGATTCCCGCTCTGCTAGCGTTTCTGCCATGTGTGCGCCCGGCCTCATGCAAGCTACTGACCTATGTGCAAGTGTAACGCTGGTACTTCTGCGCCCCATAGACTAACATTGCTGCATGAAAGGCTGCGATTCCCGCTCCGCTAGCGAGCGTTTCTGCCATGTGTGCGCCCGGCCTCATGCAAGCTACTGACCTATGTGCAAGTGTAACGCTGGTACTTCTGCGCCCCATAGACTAACATTGCTGCATGAAAGGCTGCGATTCCCGCTCTGCTAGCGTTTCTGCCATGTGTGCGCCCGGCCTCATGCAAGCTACTGACCTATGTGCAAGTGTAACGCTGGTACTTCTGCGCCCCATAGACTAACATTGCTGCATGAAAGGCTGCGATTCCCGCTCTGCTAGCGTTTCTGCCATGTATGCACCCGGCCTCATGCAAGCTACTGACCTATGTGCAAGTGTAACGCTGGTACTTCTGCGTCCCATAGACTAACATTGCTGCATGAAAGGCTGCGATTCCTGCTCCGCTAGCGTTTCTGCCATGTGTGCGCCCGGCCTCATGCAAGCTACTGACCTATGTGCAAGTGTAACGCTGGTACTTCTGCGCCCCATAGACTAACATTGCTGCATGAAACGCTGCGATTCCCGCTCTGCTAGCGTTTCTGCCATGTGTGCGCCCGGCCTCATGCAAGCTACTGACCTATGTGCAAGTGTAACGCTGGTACTTCTGCGCCCCATAGACTAACATTGCTGCATGAAAGGCTGCGATTCCTGCTCTGCTAGCGTTTCTGCCATGTGTGCGCCCGGCCTCATGCAAGCTACTGACCTATGTGCAAGTGTAACGCTGGTCCTTCTGCGCCCCATAGACTAACATTGCTGCATGAAAGGCTGCGATTACCGCTCCGCTAGCGTTTCTGCCATGTGTGCGCCCGGCCTCATGCAAGCTACTGACCTATGTGCAAGTGTAACGCTGGTCCTTCTGCGCCCCATAGACTAACATTGCTGCATGAAAGGCTGCGATTCCCACTCCGCTAGCGTTTCTGCCATGTGTGCGCCCGGCCTCATGCAAGCTACTGACCTATGTGCAAGTGTAACGCTGGTACTTCTGCGCCCCATAGACTAACATTGCTGCATGAAAGGCTGCGATTCCCGCTCCGCTAGCGTTTCTGCCATGTGTGCACCCGGCCTCATGCAAGCTACTGACCTATGTGCAAGTGTAACGCTGGTACTTCTGCGCCCCATAGACTAACATTGCTGCATGAAAGGCTGCGATTCCCGCTCTGCTAGCGTTTCTGCCATGTGTGCACCCGGCCTCATGCAAGCTACTGACCTATGTGCAAGTGTAACGCTGGTACTTCTGCGCCCCATAGACTAACATTGCTGCATGAAAGGCTGCGATTCCCGCTCTGCTAGCGTTTCTGCCATGTGTGCACCCGGCCTCATGCAAGCTACTGACCTATGTGCAAGTGTAACGCTGGTACTTCTGCGCCCCATAGACTAACATTGCTGCATGAAAGGCTGCGATTCCCGCTCCGCTAGCGTTTCTGCCATGTGTGCGCCCGGCCTCATGCAAGCTACTGACCTATGTGCAAGTGTAACGCTGGTACTTCTGCGCCCCATAGACTAACATTGCTGCATGAAAGGCTGCGATTCCCGCTCCGCTAGCGTTTCTGCCATGTGTGCGCCCGGCCTCATGCAAGCTACTGACCTATGTGCAAGTGTAACGCTGGTCCTTCTGCGCCCCATAGACTAACATTGCTGCATGAAAGGCTGCGATTCCCACTCCGCTAGCGTTTCTGCCATGTGTGCGCCCGGCCTCATGCAAGCTACTGACCTATGTGCAAGTGTAACGCTGGTACTTCTGCGCCCCATAGACTAACATTGCTGCATGAAAGGCTGCGATTCCCGCTCCGCTAGCGTTTCTGCCATGTGTGCACCCGGCCTCATGCAAGCTACTGACCTATGTGCAAGTGTAACGCTGGTACTTCTGCGCCCCATAGACTAACATTGCTGCATGAAAGGCTGCGATTCCCGCTCCGCTAGCGTTTCTGCCATGTGTGCACCCGGCCTCATGCAAGCTACTGACCTATGTGCAAGTGTAACGCTGGTACTTCTGCGCCCCATAGACTAACATTGCTGCATGAAAGGCTGCGATTCCCGCTCTGCTAGCGTTTCTGCCATGTGTGCACCCGGCCTCATGCAAGCTACTGACCTATGTGCAAGTGTAACGCTGGTACTTCTGCGCCCCATAGACTAACATTGCTGCATGAAAGGCTGCGATTCCCGCTCTGCTAGCGTTTCTGCCATGTGTGCACCCGGCCTCATGCAAGCTACTGACCTATGTGCAAGTGTAACGCTGGTACTTCTGCGCCCCATAGACTAACATTGCTGCATGAAAGGCTGCGATTCCCGCTCCGCTAGCGTTTCTGCCATGTGTGCGCCCGGCCTCATGCAAGCTACTGACCTATGTGCAAGTGTAACGCTGGTACTTCTGCGCCCCATAGACTAACATTGCTGCATGAAAGGCTGCGATTCCCGCTCCGCTAGCGTTTCTGCCATGTGTGCGCCCGGCCTCATGCAAGCTACTGACCTATGTGCAAGTGTAACGCTGGTACTTCTGCGCCCCATAGACTAACATTGCTGCATGAAAGGCTGCGATTCCCGCTCTGCTAGCGTTTCTGCCATGTGTGCGCCCGGCCTCATGCAAGCTACTGACCTATGTGCAAGTGTAACGCTGGTACTTCTGCGCCCCATAGACTAACATTGCTGCATGAAAGGCTGCGATTCCCGCTCCGCTAGCGTTTCTGCCATGTGTGCGCCCGGCCTCATGCAAGCTACTGACCTATGTGCAAGTGTAACGCTGGTACTTCTGCGCCCCATAGACTAACATTGCTGCATGAAAGGCTGCGATTCCCGCTCCGCTAGCGTTTCTGCCATGTGTGCGCCCGGCCTCATGCAAGCTACTGACCTATGTGCAAGTGTAACGCTGGTACTTCTGCGCCCCATAGACTAACATTGCTGCATGAAAGGCTGCGATTCCCGCTCTGCTAGCGTTTCTGCCATGTGTGCGCCCGGCCTCATGCAAGCTACTGACCTATGTGCAAGTGTAACGCTGGTCCTTCTGCGCCCCATAGACTAACATTGCTGCATGAAAGGCTGCGATTACCGCTCCGCTAGCGTTTCTGCCATGTGTGCGCCCGGCCTCATGCAAGCTACTGACCTATGTGCAAGTGTAACGCTGGTCCTTCTGCGCCCCATAGACTAACATTGCTGCATGAAAGGCTGCGATTCCCACTCCGCTAGCGTTTCTGCCATGTGTGCGCCCGGCCTCATGCAAGCTACTGACCTATGTGCAAGTGTAACGCTGGTACTTCTGCGCCCCATAGACTAACATTGCTGCATGAAAGGCTGCGATTCCCGCTCCGCTAGCGTTTCTGCCATGTGTGCACCCGGCCTCATGCAAGCTACTGACCTATGTGCAAGTGTAACGCTGGTACTTCTGCGCCCCATAGACTAACATTGCTGCATGAAAGGCTGCGATTCCCGCTCTGCTAGCGTTTCTGCCATGTGTGCACCCGGCCTCATGCAAGCTACTGACCTATGTGCAAGTGTAACGCTGGTACTTCTGCGCCCCATAGACTAACATTGCTGCATGAAAGGCTGCGATTCCCGCTCTGCTAGCGTTTCTGCCATGTGTGCACCCGGCCTCATGCAAGCTACTGACCTATGTGCAAGTGTAACGCTGGTACTTCTGCGCCCCATAGACTAACATTGCTGCATGAAAGGCTGCGATTCCCGCTCCGCTAGCGTTTCTGCCATGTGTGCGCCCGGCCTCATGCAAGCTACTGACCTATGTGCAAGTGTAACGCTGGTACTTCTGCGCCCCATAGACTAACATTGCTGCATGAAAGGCTGCGATTCCCGCTCCGCTAGCGTTTCTGCCATGTGTGCACCCGGCCTCATGCAAGCTACTGACCTATGTGCAAGTGTAACGCTGGTACTTCTGCGCCCCATAGACTAACATTGCTGCATGAAAGGCTGCGATTCCCGCTCTGCTAGCGTTTCTGCCATGTGTGCGCCCGGCCTCATGCAAGCTACTGACCTATGTGCAAGTGTAACGCTGGTACTTCTGCGCCCCATAGACTAACATTGCTGCATGAAAGGCTGCGATTCCCGCTCCGCTAGCGAGCGTTTCTGCCATGTGTGCGCCCGGCCTCATGCAAGCTACTGACCTATGTGCAAGTGTAACGCTGGTCCTTCTGCGCCCCATAGACTAACATTGCTGCATGAAAGGCTGCGATTCCCGCTCTGCTAGCGTTTCTGCCATGTGTGCGCCCGGCCTCATGCAAGCTACTGACCTATGTGCAAGTGTAACGCTGGTACTTCTGCGCCCCATAGACTAACATTGCTGCATGAAAGGCTGCGATTCCCACTCCGCTAGCGTTTCTGCCATGTGTGCGCCCGGCCTCATGCAAGCTACTGACCTATGTGCAAGTGTAACGCTGGTCCTTCTGCGCCCCATAGACTAACATTGCTGCATGAAAGGCTGCGATTCCCGCTCTGCTAGCGTTTCTGCCATGTGTGCGCCCGGCCTTATGCAAGCTACTGACCTATGTGCAAGTGTAACGCTGGTCCTTCTGCGCCCCATAGACTAACATTGCTGCATGAAAGGCTGCGATTCCCGCTCCGCTAGCGTTTCTGCCATGTGTGCGCCCGGCCTCATGCAAGCTACTGACCTATGTGCAAGTGTAACGCTGGTCCTTCTGCGCCCCATAGACTAACATTGCTGCATGAAAGGCTGCGATTCCCGCTCTGCTAGCGTTTCTGCCATGTGTGCGCCCGGCCTCATGCAAGCTACTGACCTATGTGCAAGTGTAACGCTGGTACTTCTGCGCCCCATAGACTAACATTGCTGCATGAAAGGCTGCGATTCCCGCTCTGCTAGCGTTTCTGCCATGTGTGCACCCGGCCTCATGCAAGCTACTGACCTATGTGCAAGTGTAACGCTGGTACTTCTGCGCCCCATAGACTAACATTGCTGCATGAAAGGCTGCGATTCCCGCTCTGCTAGCGTTTCTGCCATGTGTGCGCCCGGCCTCATGCAAGCTACTGACCTATGTGCAAGTGTAACGCTGGTACTTCTGCGCCCCATAGACTAACATTGCTGCATGAAAGGCTGCGATTCCCGCTCCGCTAGCGAGCGTTTCTGCCATGTGTGCGCCCGGCCTCATGCAAGCTACTGACCTATGTGCAAGTGTAACGCTGGTACTTCTGCGCCCCATAGACTAACATTGCTGCATGAAAGGCTGCGATTCCCGCTCTGCTAGCGTTTCTGCCATGTGTGCGCCCGGCCTCATGCAAGCTACTGACCTATGTGCAAGTGTAACGCTGGTACTTCTGCGCCCCATAGACTAACATTGCTGCATGAAAGGCTGCGATTCCCGCTCTGCTAGCGTTTCTGCCATGTATGCACCCGGCCTCATGCAAGCTACTGACCTATGTGCAAGTGTAACGCTGGTACTTCTGCGTCCCATAGACTAACATTGCTGCATGAAAGGCTGCGATTCCTGCTCCGCTAGCGTTTCTGCCATGTGTGCGCCCGGCCTCATGCAAGCTACTGACCTATGTGCAAGTGTAACGCTGGTACTTCTGCGCCCCATAGACTAACATTGCTGCATGAAACGCTGCGATTCCCGCTCTGCTAGCGTTTCTGCCATGTGTGCGCCCGGCCTCATGCAAGCTACTGACCTATGTGCAAGTGTAACGCTGGTACTTCTGCGCCCCATAGACTAACATTGCTGCATGAAAGGCTGCGATTCCTGCTCTGCTAGCGTTTCTGCCATGTGTGCGCCCGGCCTCATGCAAGCTACTGACCTATGTGCAAGTGTAACGCTGGTCCTTCTGCGCCCCATAGACTAACATTGCTGCATGAAAGGCTGCGATTACCGCTCCGCTAGCGTTTCTGCCATGTGTGCGCCCGGCCTCATGCAAGCTACTGACCTATGTGCAAGTGTAACGCTGGTCCTTCTGCGCCCCATAGACTAACATTGCTGCATGAAAGGCTGCGATTCCCACTCCGCTAGCGTTTCTGCCATGTGTGCGCCCGGCCTCATGCAAGCTACTGACCTATGTGCAAGTGTAACGCTGGTACTTCTGCGCCCCATAGACTAACATTGCTGCATGAAAGGCTGCGATTCCCGCTCCGCTAGCGTTTCTGCCATGTGTGCACCCGGCCTCATGCAAGCTACTGACCTATGTGCAAGTGTAACGCTGGTACTTCTGCGCCCCATAGACTAACATTGCTGCATGAAAGGCTGCGATTCCCGCTCTGCTAGCGTTTCTGCCATGTGTGCACCCGGCCTCATGCAAGCTACTGACCTATGTGCAAGTGTAACGCTGGTACTTCTGCGCCCCATAGACTAACATTGCTGCATGAAAGGCTGCGATTCCCGCTCTGCTAGCGTTTCTGCCATGTGTGCACCCGGCCTCATGCAAGCTACTGACCTATGTGCAAGTGTAACGCTGGTACTTCTGCGCCCCATAGACTAACATTGCTGCATGAAAGGCTGCGATTCCCGCTCCGCTAGCGTTTCTGCCATGTGTGCGCCCGGCCTCATGCAAGCTACTGACCTATGTGCAAGTGTAACGCTGGTACTTCTGCGCCCCATAGACTAACATTGCTGCATGAAAGGCTGCGATTCCCGCTCCGCTAGCGTTTCTGCCATGTGTGCGCCCGGCCTCATGCAAGCTACTGACCTATGTGCAAGTGTAACGCTGGTCCTTCTGCGCCCCATAGACTAACATTGCTGCATGAAAGGCTGCGATTCCCACTCCGCTAGCGTTTCTGCCATGTGTGCGCCCGGCCTCATGCAAGCTACTGACCTATGTGCAAGTGTAACGCTGGTACTTCTGCGCCCCATAGACTAACATTGCTGCATGAAAGGCTGCGATTCCCGCTCCGCTAGCGTTTCTGCCATGTGTGCACCCGGCCTCATGCAAGCTACTGACCTATGTGCAAGTGTAACGCTGGTACTTCTGCGCCCCATAGACTAACATTGCTGCATGAAAGGCTGCGATTCCCGCTCCGCTAGCGTTTCTGCCATGTGTGCACCCGGCCTCATGCAAGCTACTGACCTATGTGCAAGTGTAACGCTGGTACTTCTGCGCCCCATAGACTAACATTGCTGCATGAAAGGCTGCGATTCCCGCTCTGCTAGCGTTTCTGCCATGTGTGCACCCGGCCTCATGCAAGCTACTGACCTATGTGCAAGTGTAACGCTGGTACTTCTGCGCCCCATAGACTAACATTGCTGCATGAAAGGCTGCGATTCCCGCTCTGCTAGCGTTTCTGCCATGTGTGCACCCGGCCTCATGCAAGCTACTGACCTATGTGCAAGTGTAACGCTGGTACTTCTGCGCCCCATAGACTAACATTGCTGCATGAAAGGCTGCGATTCCCGCTCCGCTAGCGTTTCTGCCATGTGTGCGCCCGGCCTCATGCAAGCTACTGACCTATGTGCAAGTGTAACGCTGGTACTTCTGCGCCCCATAGACTAACATTGCTGCATGAAAGGCTGCGATTCCCGCTCCGCTAGCGTTTCTGCCATGTGTGCGCCCGGCCTCATGCAAGCTACTGACCTATGTGCAAGTGTAACGCTGGTACTTCTGCGCCCCATAGACTAACATTGCTGCATGAAAGGCTGCGATTCCCGCTCTGCTAGCGTTTCTGCCATGTGTGCGCCCGGCCTCATGCAAGCTACTGACCTATGTGCAAGTGTAACGCTGGTACTTCTGCGCCCCATAGACTAACATTGCTGCATGAAAGGCTGCGATTCCCGCTCCGCTAGCGTTTCTGCCATGTGTGCGCCCGGCCTCATGCAAGCTACTGACCTATGTGCAAGTGTAACGCTGGTACTTCTGCGCCCCATAGACTAACATTGCTGCATGAAAGGCTGCGATTCCCGCTCCGCTAGCGTTTCTGCCATGTGTGCGCCCGGCCTCATGCAAGCTACTGACCTATGTGCAAGTGTAACGCTGGTACTTCTGCGCCCCATAGACTAACATTGCTGCATGAAAGGCTGCGATTCCCGCTCTGCTAGCGTTTCTGCCATGTGTGCGCCCGGCCTCATGCAAGCTACTGACCTATGTGCAAGTGTAACGCTGGTCCTTCTGCGCCCCATAGACTAACATTGCTGCATGAAAGGCTGCGATTACCGCTCCGCTAGCGTTTCTGCCATGTGTGCGCCCGGCCTCATGCAAGCTACTGACCTATGTGCAAGTGTAACGCTGGTCCTTCTGCGCCCCATAGACTAACATTGCTGCATGAAAGGCTGCGATTCCCACTCCGCTAGCGTTTCTGCCATGTGTGCGCCCGGCCTCATGCAAGCTACTGACCTATGTGCAAGTGTAACGCTGGTACTTCTGCGCCCCATAGACTAACATTGCTGCATGAAAGGCTGCGATTCCCGCTCCGCTAGCGTTTCTGCCATGTGTGCACCCGGCCTCATGCAAGCTACTGACCTATGTGCAAGTGTAACGCTGGTACTTCTGCGCCCCATAGACTAACATTGCTGCATGAAAGGCTGCGATTCCCGCTCTGCTAGCGTTTCTGCCATGTGTGCACCCGGCCTCATGCAAGCTACTGACCTATGTGCAAGTGTAACGCTGGTACTTCTGCGCCCCATAGACTAACATTGCTGCATGAAAGGCTGCGATTCCCGCTCTGCTAGCGTTTCTGCCATGTGTGCACCCGGCCTCATGCAAGCTACTGACCTATGTGCAAGTGTAACGCTGGTACTTCTGCGCCCCATAGACTAACATTGCTGCATGAAAGGCTGCGATTCCCGCTCCGCTAGCGTTTCTGCCATGTGTGCGCCCGGCCTCATGCAAGCTACTGACCTATGTGCAAGTGTAACGCTGGTACTTCTGCGCCCCATAGACTAACATTGCTGCATGAAAGGCTGCGATTCCCGCTCCGCTAGCGTTTCTGCCATGTGTGCACCCGGCCTCATGCAAGCTACTGACCTATGTGCAAGTGTAACGCTGGTACTTCTGCGCCCCATAGACTAACATTGCTGCATGAAAGGCTGCGATTCCCGCTCTGCTAGCGTTTCTGCCATGTGTGCGCCCGGCCTCATGCAAGCTACTGACCTATGTGCAAGTGTAACGCTGGTACTTCTGCGCCCCATAGACTAACATTGCTGCATGAAAGGCTGCGATTCCCGCTCCGCTAGCGAGCGTTTCTGCCATGTGTGCGCCCGGCCTCATGCAAGCTACTGACCTATGTGCAAGTGTAACGCTGGTCCTTCTGCGCCCCATAGACTAACATTGCTGCATGAAAGGCTGCGATTCCCGCTCTGCTAGCGTTTCTGCCATGTGTGCGCCCGGCCTCATGCAAGCTACTGACCTATGTGCAAGTGTAACGCTGGTACTTCTGCGCCCCATAGACTAACATTGCTGCATGAAAGGCTGCGATTCCCACTCCGCTAGCGTTTCTGCCATGTGTGCGCCCGGCCTCATGCAAGCTACTGACCTATGTGCAAGTGTAACGCTGGTCCTTCTGCGCCCCATAGACTAACATTGCTGCATGAAAGGCTGCGATTCCCGCTCTGCTAGCGTTTCTGCCATGTGTGCGCCCGGCCTTATGCAAGCTACTGACCTATGTGCAAGTGTAACGCTGGTCCTTCTGCGCCCCATAGACTAACATTGCTGCATGAAAGGCTGCGATTCCCGCTCCGCTAGCGTTTCTGCCATGTGTGCGCCCGGCCTCATGCAAGCTACTGACCTATGTGCAAGTGTAACGCTGGTCCTTCTGCGCCCCATAGACTAACATTGCTGCATGAAAGGCTGCGATTCCCGCTCTGCTAGCGTTTCTGCCATGTGTGCGCCCGGCCTCATGCAAGCTACTGACCTATGTGCAAGTGTAACGCTGGTCCTTCTGCGCCCCATAGACTAACATTGCTGCATGAAAGGCTGCGATTCCCGCTCTGCTAGCGTTTCTGCCATGTGTGCGCCCGGCCTCATGCAAGCTACTGACCTATGTGCAAGTGTAACGCTGGTACTTCTGCGCCCCATAGACTAACATTGCTGCATGAAAGGCTGCGATTCCTGCTCCGCTAGCGTTTCTGCCATGTGTGCACCCGGCCTCATGCAAGCTACTGACCTATGTGCAAGTGTAACGCTGGTACTTCTGCGCCCCATAGACTAACATTGCTGCATGAAAGGCTGCGATTCCCGCTCCGCTAGCGTTTCTGCCATGTGTGCGCCCGGCCTCATGCAAGCTACTGACCTATGTGCAAGTGTAACGCTGGTACTTCTGCGCCCCATAGACTAACATTGCTGCATGAAAGGCTGCGATTCCCGCTCTGCTAGCGTTTCTGCCATGTGTGCGCCCGGCCTCATGCAAGCTACTGACCTATGTGCAAGTGTAACGCTGGTACTTCTGCGCCCCATAGACTAACATTGCTGCATGAAAGGCTGCGATTCCCGCTCCGCTAGCGTTTCTGCCATGTGTGCGCCCGACCTCATGCAAGCTACTGACCTATGTGCAAGTGTAACGCTGGTACTTCTGCGCCCCATAGACTAACATTGCTGCATGAAAGGCTGCGATTCCCGCTCTGCTAGCGTTTCTGCCATGTGTGCGCCCGGCCTCATGCAAGCTACTGACCTATGTGCAAGTGTAACGCTGGTACTTCTGCGCCCCATAGACTAACATTGCTGCATGAAAGGCTGCGATTCCTGCTCTGCTAGCGTTTCTGCCATGTGTGCACCCGGCCTCATGCAAGCTACTGACCTATGTGCAAGTGTAACGCTGGTCCTTCTGCGCCCCATAGACTAACATTGCTGCATGAAAGGCTGCGATTCCCGCTCTGCTAGCGTTTCTGCCATGTGTGCACCCGGCCTCATGCAAGCTACTGACCTATGTGCAAGTGTAACGCTGGTACTTCTGCGCCCCATAGACTAACATTGCTGCATGAAAGGCTGCGATTCCCGCTCTGCTAGCGTTTCTGCCATGTGTGCACCCGGCCTCATGCAAGCTACTGACCTATGTGCAAGTGTAACGCTGGTACTTCTGCGCCCCATAGACTAACATTGCTGCATGAAAGGCTGCGATTCCCGCTCTGCTAGCGTTTCTGCCATGTGTGCGCCCGGCCTCATGCAAGCTACTGACCTATGTGCAAGTGTAACGCTGGTACTTCTGCGCCCCATAGACTAACATTGCTGCATGAAAGGCTGCGATTCCCGCTCTGCTAGCGTTTCTGCCATGTGTGCACCCGGCCTCATGCAAGCTACTGACCTATGTGCAAGTGTAACGCTGGTACTTCTGCGCCCCATAGACTAACATTGCTGCATGAAAGGCTGCGATTCCCGCTCTGCTAGCGTTTCTGCCATGTGTGCGCCCGGCCTCATGCAAGCTACTGACCTATGTGCAAGTGTAACGCTGGTACTTCTGCGCCCCATAGACTAACATTGCTGCATGAAAGGCTGCGTTTCCCGCTCTGCTAGCGTTTCTGCCATGTGTGCGCCCGGCCTCATGCAAGCTACTGACCTATGTGCAAGTGTAACGCTGGTACTTCTGCGCCCCATAGACTAACATTGCTGCATGAAAGGCTGCGATTACCGCTCCGCTAGCGTTTCTGCCATGTGTGCACCCGGCCTCATGCAAGCTACTGACCTATGTGCAAGTGTAACGCTGGTACTTCTGCGCCCCATAGACTAACATTGCTGCATGAAAGGCTGCGATTCCCGCTCTGCTAGCGTTTCTGCCATGTGTGCGCCCGGCCTTATGCAAGCTACTGACCTATGTGCAAGTGTAACGCTGGTACTTCTGCGCCCCATAGACTAACATTGCTGCATGAAAGGCTGCGATTCCCGCTCTGCTAGCGTTTCTGCCATGTGTGCACCCGGCCTCATGCAAGCTACTGACCTATGTGCAAGTGTAACGCTGGTCCTTCTGCGCCCCATAGACTAACATTGCTGCATGAAAGGCTGCGATTCCCGCTCCGCTAGCGTTTCTGCCATGTGTGCACCCGGCCTCATGCAAGCTACTGACCTATGTGCAAGTGTAACGCTGGTCCTTCTGCGCCCCATAGACTAACATTGCTGCATGAAAGGCTGCGATTCCCGCTCTGCTAGCGTTTCTGCCATGTGTGCACCCGGCCTCATGCAAGCTACTGACCTATGTGCAAGTGTAACGCTGGTACTTCTGCGCCCCATAGACTAACATTGCTGCATGAAAGGCTGCGATTCCCGCTCCGCTAGCGTTTCTGCCATGTGTGCACCCGGCCTCATGCAAGCTACTGACCTATGTGCAAGTGTAACGCTGGTCCTTCTGCGTCCCATAGACTAACATTGCTGCATGAAAGGCTGCGATTCCCGCTCTGCTAGCGTTTCTGCCATGTGTGCGCCCGGCCTCATGCAAGCTACTGACCTATGTGCAAGTGTAACGCTGGTCCTTCTGCGCCCCATAGACTAACATTGCTGCATGAAAGGCTGCGATTCCCGCTCCGCTAGCGTTTCTGCCATGTGTGCACCCGGCCTCATGCAAGCTACTGACCTATGTGCAAGTGTAACGCTGGTTCTTCTGCGCCCCATAGACTAACATTGCTGCATGAAAGGCTGCGATTCCCGCTCCGCTAGCGTTTCTGCCATGTGTGCGCCCGGCCTCATGCAAGCTACTGACCTATGTGCAAGTGTAACGCTGGTACTTCTGCGCCCCATAGACTAACATTGCTGCATGAAAGGCTGCGATTCCCGCTCTGCTAGCGTTTCTGCCATGTGTGCACCCGGCCTCATGCAAGCTACTGACCTATGTGCAAGTGTAACGCTGGTACTTCTGCGCCCCATAGACTAACATTGCTGCATGAAAGGCTGCGATTCCCGCTCCGCTAGCGTTTCTGCCATGTGTGCGCCCGCCCTCATGCAAGCTACTGACCTATGTGCAAGTGTAACGCTGGTACTTCTGCGCCCCATAGACTAACATTGCTGCATGAAAGGCTGCGATTCCCGCTCTGCTAGCGTTTCTGCCATGTGTGCGCCCGGCCTCATGCAAGCTACTGACCTATGTGCAAGTGTAACGCTGGTCCTTCTGCGTCCCATAGACTAACATTGCTGCATGAAAGGCTGCGATTCCCGCTCTGCTAGCGTTTCTGCCATGTGTGCGCCCGGCCTCATGCAAGCTACTGACCTATGTGCAAGTGTAACGCTGGTACTTCTGCGCCCCATAGACTAACATTGCTGCATGAAAGGCTGCGATTCCCGCTCCGCTAGCGTTTCTGCCATGTGTGCGCCCGGCCTCATGCAAGCTACTGACCTATGTGCAAGTGTAACGCTGGTCCTTCTGCGCCCCATAGACTAACATTGCTGCATGAAAGGCTGCGATTCCCGCTCCGCTAGCGTTTCTGCCATGTGTGCGCCCGGCCTCATGCAAGCTACTGACCTATGTGCAAGTGTAACGCTGGTCCTTCTGCGCCCCATAGACTAACATTGCTGCATGAAAGGCTGCGATTCCTGCTCCGCTAGCGTTTCTGCCATGTGTGCACCCGGCCTCATGCAAGCTACTGACCTATGTGCAAGTGTAACGCTGGTACTTCTGCGCCCCATAGACTAACATTGCTGCATGAAAGGCTGCGATTCCCGCTCTGCTAGCGTTTCTGCCATGTGTGCGCCCGGCCTCATGCAAGCTACTGACCTATGTGCAAGTGTAACGCTGGTCCTTCTGCGCCCCATAGACTAACATTGCTGCATGAAAGGCTGCGATTCCTGCTCCGCTAGCGTTTCTGCCATGTGTGCGCCCGGCCTCATGCAAGCTACTGACCTATGTGCAAGTGTAACGCTGGTACTTCTGCGTCCCATAGACTAACATTGCTGCATGAAAGGCTGCGATTCCCGCTCTGCTAGCGTTTCTGCCATGTGTGCGCCCGGCCTCATGCAAGCTACTGACCTATGTGCAAGTGTAACGCTGGTACTTCTGCGCCCCATAGACTAACATTGCTGCATGAAAGGCTGCGATTCCCGCTCCGCTAGCGTTTCTGCCATGTGTGCGCCCGGCCTCATGCAAGCTACTGACCTATGTGCAAGTGTAACGCTGGTACTTCTGCGCCCCATAGACTAACATTGCTGCATGAAAGGCTGCGATTCCCGCTCCGCTAGCGTTTCTGCCATGTGTGCGCCCGGCCTCATGCAAGCTACTGACCTATGTGCAAGTGTAACGCTGGTCCTTCTGCGCCCCATAGACTAACATTGCTGCATGAAAGGCTGCGATTCCCGCTCCGCTAGCGTTTCTGCCATGTGTGCACCCGGCCTCATGCAAGCTACTGACCTATGTGCAAGTGTAACGCTGGTCCTTCTGCGCCCCATAGACTAACATTGCTGCATGAAAGGCTGCGATTCCCGCTCCGCTAGCGTTTCTGCCATGTGTGCGCCCGGCCTCATGCAAGCTACTGACCTATGTGCAAGTGTAACGCTGGTACTTCTGCGCCCCATAGACTAACATTGCTGCATGAAAGGCTGCGATTCCCGCTCCGCTAGCGTTTCTGCCATGTGTGCACCCGGCCTCATGCAAGCTACTGACCTATGTGCAAGTGTAACGCTGGTCCTTCTGCGTCCCATAGACTAACATTGCTGCATGAAAGGCTGCGATTCCCGCTCTGCTAGCGTTTCTGCCATGTGTGCACCCGGCCTCATGCAAGCTACTGACCTATGTGCAAGTGTAACGCTGGTCCTTCTGCGTCCCATAGACTAACATTGCTGCATGAAAGGCTGCGATTCCCGCTCTGCTAGCGTTTCTGCCATGTGTGCGCCCGGCCTCATGCAAGCTACTGACCTATGTGCAAGTGTAACGCTGGTACTTCTGCGCCCCATAGACTAACATTGCTGCATGAAAGGCTGCGATTCCCGCTCCGCTAGCGTTTCTGCCATGTGTGCGCCCGGCCTCATGCAAGCTACTGACCTATGTGCAAGTGTAACGCTGGTACTTCTGCGCCCCATAGACTAACATTGCTGCATGAAAGGCTGCGATTCCCGCTCTGCTAGCGTTTCTGCCATGTGTGCACCCGGCCTCATGCAAGCTACTGACCTATGTGCAAGTGTAACGCTGGTCCTTCTGCGCCCCATAGACTAACATTGCTGCATGAAAGGCTGCGATTCCCGCTCTGCTAGCGTTTCTGCCATGTGTGCGCCCGGCCTCATGCAAGCTACTGACCTATGTGCAAGTGTAACGCTGGTCCTTCTGCGTCCCATAGACTAACATTGCTGCATGAAAGGCTGCGATTCCCGCTCTGCTAGCGTTTCTGCCATGTGTGCGCCCGGCCTCATGCAAGCTACTGACCTATGTGCAAGTGTAACGCTGGTCCTTCTGCGCCCCATAGACTAACATTGCTGCATGAAAGGCTGCGATTCCCGCTCCGCTAGCGTTTCTGCCATGTGTGCGCCCGGCCTCATGCAAGCTACTGACCTATGTGCAAGTGTAACGCTGGTACTTCTGCGCCCCATAGACTAACATTGCTGCATGAAAGGCTGCGATTCCTGCTCCGCTAGCGTTTCTGCCATGTGTGCACCCGGCCTCATGCAAGCTACTGACCTATGTGCAAGTGTAACGCTGGTACTTCTGCGCCCCATAGACTAACATTGCTGCATGAAAGGCTGCGATTCCCGCTCTGCTAGCGTTTCTGCCATGTGTGCGCCCGGCCTCATGCAAGCTACTGACCTATGTGCAAGTGTAACGCTGGTCCTTCTGCGCCCCATAGACTAACATTGCTGCATGAAAGGCTGCGATTCCTGCTCCGCTAGCGTTTCTGCCATGTGTGCGCCCGGCCTCATGCAAGCTACTGACCTATGTGCAAGTGTAACGCTGGTACTTCTGCGTCCCATAGACTAACATTGCTGCATGAAAGGCTGCGATTCCCGCTCTGCTAGCGTTTCTGCCATGTGTGCGCCCGGCCTCATGCAAGCTACTGACCTATGTGCAAGTGTAACGCTGGTACTTCTGCGCCCCATAGACTAACATTGCTGCATGAAAGGCTGCGATTCCCGCTCCGCTAGCGTTTCTGCCATGTGTGCGCCCGGCCTCATGCAAGCTACTGACCTATGTGCAAGTGTAACGCTGGTACTTCTGCGCCCCATAGACTAACATTGCTGCATGAAAGGCTGCGATTCCCGCTCCGCTAGCGTTTCTGCCATGTGTGCGCCCGGCCTCATGCAAGCTACTGACCTATGTGCAAGTGTAACGCTGGTCCTTCTGCGCCCCATAGACTAACATTGCTGCATGAAAGGCTGCGATTCCCGCTCCGCTAGCGTTTCTGCCATGTGTGCACCCGGCCTCATGCAAGCTACTGACCTATGTGCAAGTGTAACGCTGGTCCTTCTGCGCCCCATAGACTAACATTGCTGCATGAAACGCTGCGATTCCCGCTCCGCTAGCGTTTCTGCCATGTGTGCGCCCGGCCTCATGCAAGCTACTGACCTATGTGCAAGTGTAACGCTGGTACTTCTGCGCCCCATAGACTAACATTGCTGCATGAAAGGCTGCGTTTCCCGCTCCGCTAGCGTTTCTGCCATGTGTGCGCCCGGCCTCATGCAAGCTACTGACCTATGTGCAAGTGTAACGCTGGTCCTTCTGCGCCCCATAGACTAACATTGCTGCATGAAAGGCTGCGATTCCCGCTCTGCTAGCGTTTCTGCCATGTGTGCGCCCGGCCTCATGCAAGCTACTGACCTATGTGCAAGTGTAACGCTGGTACTTCTGCGTCCCATAGACTAACATTGCTGCATGAAAGGCTGCGATTCCCGCTCTGCTAGCGTTTCTGCCATGTGTGCACCCGGCCTCATGCAAGCTACTGACCTATGTGCAAGTGTAACGCTGGTCCTTCTGCGCCCCATAGACTAACATTGCTGCATGAAAGGCTGCGATTCCCGCTCTGCTAGCGTTTCTGCCATGTGTGCGCCCGGCCTCATGCAAGCTACTGACCTATGTGCAAGTGTAACGCTGGTCCTTCTGCGCCCCATAGACTAACATTGCTGCATGAAAGGCTGCGATTCCTGCTCCGCTAGCGTTTCTGCCATGTGTGCGCCCGGCCTCATGCAAGCTACTGACCTATGTGCAAGTGTAACGCTGGTACTTCTGCGTCCCATAGACTAACATTGCTGCATGAAAGGCTGCGATTCCCGCTCTGCTAGCGTTTCTGCCATGTGTGCGCCCGGCCTCATGCAAGCTACTGACCTATGTGCAAGTGTAACGCTGGTACTTCTGCGCCCCATAGACTAACATTGCTGCATGAAAGGCTGCGATTCCCGCTCCGCTAGCGTTTCTGCCATGTGTGCGCCCGGCCTCATGCAAGCTACTGACCTATGTGCAAGTGTAACGCTGGTACTTCTGCGCCCCATAGACTAACATTGCTGCATGAAAGGCTGCGATTCCCGCTCCGCTAGCGTTTCTGCCATGTGTGCGCCCGGCCTCATGCAAGCTACTGACCTATGTGCAAGTGTAACGCTGGTCCTTCTGCGCCCCATAGACTAACATTGCTGCATGAAAGGCTGCGATTCCCGCTCCGCTAGCGTTTCTGCCATGTGTGCACCCGGCCTCATGCAAGCTACTGACCTATGTGCAAGTGTAACGCTGGTCCTTCTGCGCCCCATAGACTAACATTGCTGCATGAAACGCTGCGATTCCCGCTCCGCTAGCGTTTCTGCCATGTGTGCGCCCGGCCTCATGCAAGCTACTGACCTATGTGCAAGTGTAACGCTGGTACTTCTGCGCCCCATAGACTAACATTGCTGCATGAAAGGCTGCGTTTCCCGCTCCGCTAGCGTTTCTGCCATGTGTGCGCCCGGCCTCATGCAAGCTACTGACCTATGTGCAAGTGTAACGCTGGTCCTTCTGCGCCCCATAGACTAACATTGCTGCATGAAAGGCTGCGATTCCCGCTCTGCTAGCGTTTCTGCCATGTGTGCGCCCGGCCTCATGCAAGCTACTGACCTATGTGCAAGTGTAACGCTGGTACTTCTGCGTCCCATAGACTAACATTGCTGCATGAAAGGCTGCGATTCCCGCTCTGCTAGCGTTTCTGCCATGTGTGCACCCGGCCTCATGCAAGCTACTGACCTATGTGCAAGTGTAACGCTGGTCCTTCTGCGCCCCATAGACTAACATTGCTGCATGAAAGGCTGCGATTCCCGCTCTGCTAGCGTTTCTGCCATGTGTGCGCCCGGCC
This sequence comes from Hyperolius riggenbachi, assembly GCF_040937935.1. Classification (NCBI taxonomy): domain Eukaryota; kingdom Metazoa; phylum Chordata; class Amphibia; order Anura; family Hyperoliidae; genus Hyperolius; species Hyperolius riggenbachi. The sequence goes on from NC_090656.1 coordinate 255,182,082, forward strand.
TCATGCAAGCTACTGACCTATGAGGACAGTGGAGGCAGCAGCTTAATTTTCTAGTCCATTTTCTGGTCACAAGGTGGCTTCTTCCTTTTTATATGAAGCAGGAAGACCGGGAACTCAGCCAAACATCTTCTAATATAGGCCTGATCAGGGGTATAACTACCAAGTGTGGGCCCCCCCCCCCCTGCAAAACGTTAATGAGGCCCCCCCCAATGTTCCCACCCCTTCCCTTGCCTCCCCTTGGTGCCCTCTACAGCCTGGGGGCCCATCTCACAAGGGTCATGAAAACAAGTGTGGCCATCATGATCTCTTCACACCCATAACAAGAGTAGCCACAAATCACCTGATCTGAAGGATGAGACCTTTTTATTGGAGGAAGGGAAGGTTAGTAGTTGGAGGCCCCCCTCACTGTTCTGGGCCAGGGGCGTAACAATAGGCGATGCAGCCCCTGCACCCGTGGGGGGCTCAGGGTCATTTTAGGGGGCCGGAGGGGTCGCAGCATGAGAGGAGAGCATTGTGCATCAGCTGAGAGGGACAGTCTCCCCCCCCCCCCCCCCCCCTCACCTCGGGATCTCCTGTCAGAGCTCCCCCTCCAGCATCTATCACTGGCGGCAGCAGGCAGGACACTTATACATCCATCCACCGCGGAGGTCTCTGATCTCTAAGTGCTCATGCTACTTCCTGTTTAAACAGGAAGTAGAGTGAAGCACTTAGAGATCGGAACCTCCGGTAGTGTATGGATGTATGTGTCCTGCCTGCTGCCGCCAGTGATAGATGCTGGAGGTGAGCGCTGAGATGAGAGCCCGAGGATAGGGGGGGGAACTGTCCTTCCTCTCCGGTGTGTGCACAATGCTCTTCCCTCGTGCTGCGACCCCTCCGTCCCCCCAAAACGTCCCTGAGCAGGCACCGGAGGGGGGGGGGGGGGGGGGTTGGGGAACACGTCCAAATTCTTACGGGGGCCCCCGTGACTTCTAGTTATGCCCCTGTTCTGGGCCTCCCTGGAAGTGGGAAGTGTATCTGATGCTGAAACCAGGAAAATTACAGTAAAAGTGGGTATCCTGAATATTTACTGCATTCTACTGTATGTCATTACAGGGCCTCTTTTAAAACCATGAAACTCTGTCTTGACTTTTTTTTCTGACTGTAGTTGTTAAATAGCCGCCTTTGAGGTCCCCTGCACACTGCAAATCTGACTTGTGATTCCGATTTCCCCTGGATGCTATCAAACCAAAAACGCAGCATGCAGTACCGATTCCAAATCTGAATCACATGTAGTCAGGGCCGGATTTGTACTCTTTACCACCCAAGGCCACTGTAACCAGCCACCCCCCTTCAGTATAGGTAGCGAGATGACCCCTCCCCCCCTTCCCTTTCAGTATAGGTAGCCAGATGAGCACCCCCCAGTATAGTGATAAAACAAGAATGACAGAGGCGCCAACAAGTATAAAATAGTTAAAACCCGCTTAAAAGGAGGGGTGCAGGTGGACACACCACTCAGGTAAAAATAGACCAGCCAATAAGCCGTTAATTAATAACAGTAAAATTTATTGGGGATTCTCCAAAAAATGCGCAACGCGTTTCACGGGCAAAGCTCCCGCTTCATCAGGCAATCAAATAGGAGAAACACCGTAGTGGATCTATTTCTGGATCAAGCGCCTCAATAGCGCTATTGAGGCGCTTGATCCAGAAATAGATCCACTACGGTGTTTCTCCTATTTGATTGCCTGATGAAGCGGGAGCTTTGCCCGTGAAACGCGTTGCGCATTTTTTGGAGAATCCCCAATAAATTTTACTGTTATTAATTAACGGCTTATTGGCTGGTCTATTTTTACCTGAGTGGTGTGTCCACCTGCACCCCTCCTTTTAAGCGGGTTTTAACTATTTTATACTTGTTGGCGCCTCTGTCATTCTTGTTTTATCACTGAATAGTCCACCCCAGGTGGAGGGGGTTTTCCCCATTTTTCTGTCTACAGAGAGCGACAATTTTAAACACCTGAGTGGGGTCAGGTTCTAATCGTCCCCACCTGCAGTTACAGTGGTTGCCTTGGAGGTAACCCAGACTTGTGAGTACATCCATCATTTACTTTTATTTTGTCTCCATCTGATTGTTGACATACTACACCATATTGGGCTCTCTGTCTCTGTGTGTTTTCTCTTTTTAAGCTACCCCCCAGTATAGGTTGTTAGATGACCCCTCCCCTTTTCCCACCATTATAGGTAGCCAGACGACTCCCTTAATCCCTCCTCCCCCCCCCCCCCTTTCAGTATAGGTAGCCAGCTCACCTTCACTCTGCAGCAGCCATCTGTGTCACTCATTTCTCCACTCATCTCCAGTGCAGAAGCTTCCTCCTTTCCGTCTCCAATGCTGCCCAAGTCCATAGCCGCCAGCCACAATGCAAACATGCACAGAGAGCAAGGAGGCTGCTGCACAGGCGGATAGCAGCAGAGTACCGCGGTCAGGCACTCGCCTGATCTTCCTGCATTGCAGCATTTGCAAGCTTGCAAATGCTGCACCAGTTTAGCCTGCTGCTTTGGTGTCCCTGCTCCTGTGGTGCCCTAGGCCATGGCCTATATGGCCTAGGCCTAAATCCAGCCCTGCATGTAGTGTGCTAGAGCTCTGTCGTTTGATTTCAGTGTTTTGCTCATTTCTTACAAGTTTTCTGTGTAACTGGTTTCTGTTTTTCCGTCTCCCCCCTCCAGGGCGTGTCTGCGTCTCGTCCTTCTGTTCTGGTGTAAATCTGGTATTCAGCTGTCGCCTCCTGTCCCCCCTCTGGACCGGACGGGAGTCCTCAATCAGACAGGTCTGTACAGTCCATGAGATGTTTGCAGTTCTGCATTAGATGAAGATTGTATGCAGATTGAAATTGAGCCAATCACATGTGCTTCCCGCCAATTTTGATTAGCTAAAGCCTGGTACACACTTTCAATTATGATTGGCCAATCACTGACCAATGTTACCATCTCCATGCAGTATGAAAGTTTACAGACACAATCTGCTCATAGTATTCAATATCTGTTGACCCTTATACTACATGGAGGGGGTAAGATTGGCCAATCAAAATTGAATGTGTGTACCAGGCTTTAGTTCCAAGCTGCATACAGTTTGCTTGCAAGACAGAATTCTGATCCGCTCGTTACCCATCTCCATACACGATACCAAAGTCCTCCAAGAGTGATGGGATTTATGAGGCTTGATAATGGACCAATTGAATCCCACCGATAAGGGAATACTCTCACTTCAGGTTCCATTTCGGGCAATTGCATCAGAATGGTCGAAAGCTGTCTGTTTGTTCCCATTGCTGCATGTATGTCACCCGGCTCTGTCTCTCCTGATCATTTATTGGCCCTGGTGCATCGTTGCCGTGATCTCACCCCCGTTTCTCTTACAGGCGAGGAGGAGGATGACCGGCAGGACACCTGCTTTGTTGGGAGGCGCTCCAATCGCTGTGTGCGTTCACTGAACAACAGTAAGTGTACATGTCCCATCCGTCAGACAGCTCCCGAGACCAAACCAAGATTCACAGATAGCCATGCCGATAGCGGTGCAGAAATGGGCGGTGTCACATGACTTGTACTTGTTATACCTTTTCACAGATAGCCATGCCGACAGCGGTGCAGAAATGGGCGGTGTCACATGACCTGTACTTGTTATACCTTTTCACAGATAGCCATGCCGACAGCGGTGCAGAAATGGGCGGTGTCACATGACCTGTACTTGTTATACCTTTTCACAGATAGCCATGCTGACAGCGGTGCAGAAATGGGCGGTGTCACATGACTTGTACTTGTTATACCTTTTCACAGATAGCCATGCCGATAGCGGTGCAGAAATGGGCGGTGTCACATGACTTGTACTTGTTATACCTTTTCACAGATAGCCATGCCGACACCGGTGCAGAAATGGGCGGTGTCACATGACCTGTACTTGTTATACCTTTTCACAGATAGCCATGCCGACAGCGGTGCAGAAATGGGCGGTGTCACATGACTTGTACTTGTTATACCTTTTCACAGATAGCCATGCCGACAGCAGTGCAGAAATGGGCGGTGTCACATGACTTGTACTTGTTATACCTTTTCACAGATAGCCATGCCGACAGCGGTGCAGAAATGGGCGGTGTCACATGACTTGTACTTGTTATACCTTTTCACAGATAGCCATGCCGACGTCGGTGCAGAAATGGGCGGTGTCACATGACTTGTACTTGTTATACCTTTTCACAGATAGCCATGCCGACAGCGGTGCAGAAATGGGCGGTGTCACATGACTTGTACTTGTTATACCTTTTCACAGATAGCCATGCCGACAGCGGTGCAGAAATGGGCGGTGTCACATGACTTGTACTTGTTATACCTTTTCACAGATAGCCATGCCGACAGCGGTGCAGAAATGGGCGGTGTCACATGACTTGTACTTGTTATACCTTTTCACAGATAGCCATGCCGACGTCGGTGCAGAAATGGGCGGTGTCACATGACTTGTACTTGTTATACCTTTTCACAGATAGCCATGCCGACAGCGGTGCAGAAATGGGCGGTGTCACATGACTTGTACTTGTTATACCTTTTCACAGATAGCCATGCCGACAGCGGTGCAGAAATGGGCGGTGTCACATGACTTGTACTTGTTATACCTTTTCACAGATAGCCATGCCGACAGCGGTGCAGAAATGGGCGGTGTCACATGACTTGTACTTGTTATACCTTTTCACAGATAGCCATGCCGACAGCGGTACAGAAATGGGCGGTGTCACATGACTTGTACTTGTTATACCTTTTCACAGATAGCCATGCCGACAGCAGTGCAGAAATGGGCGGTGTCACATGACCTGTACTTGTTATACCTTTTCACAGATAGCCATGCCGACAGCGGTGCAGAAATGGGCGGTGTCACATGACTTGTACTTGTTATACCTTTTCACAGATAGCCATGCCGACAGCGGTGCAGAAATGGGCGGTGTCACATGACCTGTACTTGTTATACCTTTTCACAGATAGCCATGCCGACAGCGGTGCAGAAATGGGCGGTGTCACATGACTTGTACTTGTTATACCTTTTCACAGATAGCCATGCCGACAGCGGTGCAGAAATGGGCGGTGTCACATGACCTGTACTTGTTATACCTTTTCACAGATAGCCATGCCGACAGCGGTGCAGAAATGGGCGGTGTCACATGACTTGTACTTGTTATACCTTTTCACAGATAGCCATGCCGACAGCAGTGCAGAAATGGGCGGTGTCACATGACTTGTACTTGTTATACCTTTTCACAGATAGCCATGCCGACAGCGGTGCAGAAATGGGCGGTGTCACATGACTTGTACTTGTTATACCTTTTCACAGATAGCCATGCCGACAGCGGTGCAGAAATGGGCGGTGTCACGTGACTTGTACTTGTTATACCTTTTCACAGATAGCCATGCCGACGTCGGTGCAGAAATGGGCGGTGTCACATGACTTGTACTTGTTATACCTTTTCACAGATAGCCATGCCGACAGCAGTGCAGAAATGGGCGGTGTCACATGACTTGTACTTGTTATACCTTTTCACAGATAGCCATGCCGACAGCGGTGCAGAAATGGGCGGTGTCACATGACTTGTACTTGTTATACCTTTTCACAGATAGCCATGCCGACAGCAGTGCAGAAATGGGCGGTGTCACATGACTTGTACTTGTTATACCTTTTCACAGATAGCCATGCCGACAGCGGTGCAGAAATGGGCGGTGTCACATGACTTGTACTTGTTATACCTTTTCACAGATAGCCATGCTGACAGCAGTGCAGAAATGGGCGGTGTCACATGACTTGTACTTGTTATACCTTTTCACAGATAGCCATGCCGACAGCGGTGCAGAAATGGGCGGTGTCACATGACTTGTACTTGTTATACCTTTTCACAGATAGCCATGCCGACAGCGGTCCAGAAATGGGCGGTGTCACATGACTTGTACTTGTTATACCTTTTCACAGATAGCCATGCCGACAGCGGTGCAGAAATGGGCGGTGTCACATGACTTGTACTTGTTATACCTTTTCACAGATAGCCATGCCGACAGCGGTGCAGAAATGGGCGGTGTCACATGACCTGTACTTGTTATACCTTTTCACAGATAGCCATGCCGACAGCGGTGCAGAAATGGGCGGTGTCACATGACTTGTACTTGTTATACCTTTTCACAGATAGCCATGCCGACAGCGGTGCAGAAATGGGCGGTGTCACATGACCTGTACTTGTTATACCTTTTCACAGATAGCCATGCCGACAGCGGTGCAGAAATGGGCGGTGTCACATGACCTGTACTTGTTATACCTTTTCACAGATAGCCATGCCGACAGCGGTGCAGAAATGGGCGGTGTCACATGACTTGTACTTGTTATACCTTTTCACAGATAGCCATGCCGACAGCGGTGCAGAAATGGGCGGTGTCACATGACCTGTACTTGTTATACCTTTTCACAGATAGCCATGCCGACAGCGGTGCAGAAATGGGCGGTGTCACATGACTTGTACTTGTTATACCTTTTCACAGATAGCCATGCCGACAGCGGTGCAGAAATGGGCGGTGTCACATGACCTGTACTTGTTATACCTTTTCACAGATAGCCATGCCGACAGCGGTGCAGAAATGGGCGGTGTCACATGACTTGTACTTGTTATACCTTTTCACAGATAGCCATGCCGACAGCGGTGCAGAAATGGGCGGTGTCACATGACTTGTACTTGTTATACCTTTTCACAGATAGCCATGCCGACAGCGGTGCAGAAATGGGCGGTGTCACATGACCTGTACTTGTTATACCTTTTCACAGATAGCCATGCCGACAGCGGTGCAGAAATGGGCGGTGTCACATGACTTGTACTTGTTATACCTTTTCACAGATAGCCATGCCGACAGCGGTGCAGAAATGGGCGGTGTCACATGACTTGTACTTGTTATACCTTTTCACAGATAGCCATGCCGACAGCGGTGCAGAAATGGGCGGTGTCACATGACTTGTACTTGTTATACCTTTTCACAGATAGCCATGCTGACAGCGGTGCAGAAATGGGCGGTGTCACATGACTTGTACTTGTTATACCTTTTCACAGATAGCCATGCCGACAGCGGTCCAGAAATGGGCGGTGTCACATGACTTGTACTTGTTATACCTTTTCACAGATAGCCATGCCGACAGCGGTGCAGAAATGGGCGGTGTCACATGACCTGTACTTGTTATACCTTTTCACAGATAGCCATGCCGACAGCGGTGCAGAAATGGGCGGTGTCACATGACCTGTACTTGTTATACCTTTTCACAGATAGCCATGCCGACAGCGGTGCAGAAATGGGCGGTGTCACATGACTTGTACTTGTTATACCTTTTCACAGATAGCCATGCCGACAGCGGTGCAGAAATGGGCGGTGTCACATGACTTGTACTTGTTATACCTTTTCACAGATAGCCATGCCGACAGCGGTGCAGAAATGGGCGGTGTCACATGACCTGTACTTGTTATACCTTTTCACAGATAGCCATGCCGACAGCGGTGCAGAAATGGGCGGTGTCACATGACTTGTACTTGTTATACCTTTTCACAGATAGCCATGCCGACAGCGGTGCAGAAATGGGCGGTGTCACATGACCTGTACTTGTTATACCTTTTCACAGATAGCCATGCCGACAGCGGTGCAGAAATGGGCGGTGTCACATGACCTGTACTTGTTATACCTTTTCACAGATAGCCATGCCGACAGCGGTGCAGAAATGGGCGGTGTCACATGACCTGTACTTGTTATACCTTTTCACAGATAGCCATGCCGACAGCGGTGCAGAAATGGGCGGTGTCACATGACCTGTACTTGTTATACCTTTTCACAGATAGCCATGCCGACAGCGGTGCAGAAATGGGCGGTGTCACATGACTTGTACTTGTTATACCTTTTCACAGATAGCCATGCCGACAGCAGTGCAGAAATGGGCGGTGTCACATGACTTGTACTTGTTATACCTTTTCACAGATAGCCATGCCGACAGCGGTGCAGAAATGGGCGGTGTCACATGACTTGTTCTTGTTATACCTTTTCACAGATAGCCATGCCGACAGCGGTGCAGAAATGGGCGGTGTCACATGACTTGTACTTGTTATACCTTTTCACAGATAGCCATGCTGACAGCGGTGCAGAAATGGGCGGTGTCACATGACTTGTACTTGTTATACCTTTTCACAGATAGCCATGCTGACAGCGGTGCAGAAATGGGCGGTGTCACATGACTTGTACTTGTTATACCTTTTCACAGATAGCCATGCCGACAGCGGTGCAGAAATGGGCGGTGTCACATGACTTGTACTTGTTATACCTTTTCACAGATAGCCATGCCGACAGCGGTGCAGAAATGGGCGGTGTCACATGACTTGTACTTGTTATACCTTTTCACAGATAGCCATGCCGACAGCGGTGCAGAAATGGGCGGTGTCACATGACTTGTACTTGTTATACCTTTTCACAGATAGCCATGCCGACAGCGGTGCAGAAATGGGCGGTGTCACATGACCTGTACTTGTTATACCTTTTCACAGATAGCCATGCCGACAGCGGTGCAGAAATGGGCGGTGTCACATGACTTGTACTTGTTATACCTTTTCACAGATAGCCATGCCGACAGCGGTGCAGAAATGGGCGGTGTCACATGACTTGTACTTGTTATACCTTTTCACAGATAGCCATGCCGACAGCGGTGCAGAAATGGGCGGTGTCACATGACTTGTACTTGTTATACCTTTTCACAGATAGCCATGCCGACAGCGGTGCAGAAATGGGCGGTGTCACATGACTTGTACTTGTTATACCTTTTCACAGATAGCCATGCCGACAGCGGTGCAGAAATGGGCGGTGTCACATGACTTGTACTTGTTATACCTTTTCACAGATAGCCATGCCGACAGCGGTGCAGAAATGGGCGGTGTCACATGACTTGTACTTGTTATACCTTTTCACAGATAGCCATGCCGACAGCAGGTGCAGAAATGGGCGGTGTCACATGACCTGTACTTGTTATACCTTTTCACAGATAGCCATGCCGACAGCGGTGCAGAAATGGGCGGTGTCACATGACTTGTACTTGTTATACCTTTTCACAGATAGCCATGCCGACAGCGGTGCAGAAATGGGCGGTGTCACATGACCTGTACTTGTTATACCTTTTCACAGATAGCCATGCCGACAGCGGTGCAGAAATGGGCGGTGTCACATGACTTGTACTTGTTATACCTTTTCACAGATAGCCATGCCGACAGCGGTGCAGAAATGGGCGGTGTCACATGACCTTGTACTTGTTATACCTTTTCACAGATAGCCATGCCGACAGCGGTGCAGAAATGGGCGGTGTCACATGACTTGTACTTGTTATACCTTTTCACAGATAGCCATGCCGACAGCGGTGCAGAAATGGGCGGTGTCACATGACTTGTACTTGTTATACCTTTTCACAGATAGCCATGCCGACAGCGGTGCAGAAATGGGCGGTGTCACATGACTTGTACTTGTTATACCTTTTCACAGATAGCCATGCCGACAGCGGTGCAGAAATGGGCGGTGTCACATGACTTGTACTTGTTATACCTTTTCACAGATAGCCATGCCGACAGCAGTGCAGAAATGGGCGGTGTCACATGACTTGTACTTGTTATACCTTTTCACAGATAGCCATGCCGACAGCGGTGCAGAAATGGGCGGTGTCACATGACTTGTACTTGTTATACCTTTTCACAGATAGCCATGCCGACAGCGGTGCAGAAATGGGCGGTGTCACATGACTTGTACTTGTTATACCTTTTCACAGATAGCCATGCCGACAGCGGTGCAGAAATGGGCGGTGTCACATGACTTGTACTTGTTATACCTTTTCACAGATAGCCATGCCGACAGCGGTGCAGAAATGGGCGGTGTCACATGACTTGTACTTGTTATACCTTTTCACAGATAGCCATGCCGACAGCGGTGCAGAAATGGGCGGTGTCACATGACTTGTACTTGTTATACCTTTTCACAGATAGCCATGCCGACAGCGGTGCAGAAATGGGCGGTGTCACATGACCTGTACTTGTTATACCTTTTCACAGATAGCCATGCCGACAGCGGTGCAGAAATGGGCGGTGTCACATGACTTGTACTTGTTATACCTTTTCACAGATAGCCATGCCGACAGCGGTGCAGAAATGGGCGGTGTCACATGACCTGTACTTGTTATACCTTTTCACAGATAGCCATGCCGACAGCGGTGCAGAAATGGGCGGTGTCACATGACCTGTACTTGTTATACCTTTTCACAGATAGCCATGCCGACAGCGGTGCAGAAATGGGCGGTGTCACATGACTTGTACTTGTTATACCTTTTCACAGATAGCCATGCCGACAGCGGTGCAGAAATGGGCGGTGTCACATGACTTGTACTTGTTATACCTTTTCACAGATAGCCATGCCGACAGCGGTGCAGAAATGGGCGGTGTCACATGACTTGTACTTGTTATACCTTTTCACAGATAGCCATGCCGACAGCGGTGCAGAAATGGGCGGTGTCACATGACTTGTACTTGTTATACCTTTTCACAGATAGCCATGCCGACAGCGGTGCAGAAATGGGCGGTGTCACATGACTTGTACTTGTTATACCTTTTCACAGATAGCCATGCCGACAGCGGTGCAGAAATGGGCGGTGTCACATGACTTGTACTTGTTATACCTTTTCACAGATAGCCATGCCGACAGCGGTGCAGAAATGGGCGGTGTCACATGACCTTGTACTTGTTATACCTTTTCACAGATAGCCATGCCGACAGCGGTGCAGAAATGGGCGGTGTCACATGACTTGTACTTGTTATACCTTTTCACAGATAGCCATGCCGACAGCGGTGCAGAAATGGGCGGTGTCACATGACTTGTACTTGTTATACCTTTTCACAGATAGCCATGCCGACAGCGGTGCAGAAATGGGCGGTGTCACATGACTTGTACTTGTTATACCTTTTCACAGATAGCCATGCTGACAGCGGTGCAGAAATGGGCGGTGTCACATGACTTGTACTTGTTATACCTTTTCACAGATAGCCATGCCGACAGCGGTCCAGAAATGGGCGGTGTCACATGACTTGTACTTGTTATACCTTTTCACAGATAGCCATGCCGACAGCGGTGCAGAAATGGGCGGTGTCACATGACCTGTACTTGTTATACCTTTTCACAGATAGCCATGCCGACAGCGGTGCAGAAATGGGCGGTGTCACATGACCTGTACTTGTTATACCTTTTCACAGATAGCCATGCCGACAGCGGTGCAGAAATGGGCGGTGTCACATGACTTGTACTTGTTATACCTTTTCACAGATAGCCATGCCGACAGCGGTGCAGAAATGGGCGGTGTCACATGACTTGTACTTGTTATACCTTTTCACAGATAGCCATGCCGACAGCGGTGCAGAAATGGGCGGTGTCACATGACCTGTACTTGTTATACCTTTTCACAGATAGCCATGCCGACAGCGGTGCAGAAATGGGCGGTGTCACATGACTTGTACTTGTTATACCTTTTCACAGATAGCCATGCCGACAGCGGTGCAGAAATGGGCGGTGTCACATGACCTGTACTTGTTATACCTTTTCACAGATAGCCATGCCGACAGCGGTGCAGAAATGGGCGGTGTCACATGACCTTGTACTTGTTATACCTTTTCACAGATAGCCATGCCGACAGCGGTGCAGAAATGGGCGGTGTCACATGACTGTACTTGTTATACCTTTTCACAGAT